>NW_027228819.1:0-77356 GCF_019399895.1 Cardiocondyla obscurior | reverse complement strand
TAACGCTAAAA
The DNA here is from genome assembly GCF_019399895.1 of Cardiocondyla obscurior. Taxonomy (NCBI): domain Eukaryota; kingdom Metazoa; phylum Arthropoda; class Insecta; order Hymenoptera; family Formicidae; genus Cardiocondyla; species Cardiocondyla obscurior. The sequence continues at coordinate 77,345 of NW_027228819.1, read as the reverse complement.
ATGGTCACGTGGGCATCTGCTGACGTCACCGCACGACGTCACGTGGTCAGATTTTCAAAAGTTTTTTTGTTTTTCGTCAATATCTCCGCCCCTGGAGGGGGTAGGACGCTAAAAATGGTCACGTGGGCATCTGCTGACGTCACCGCACGACGTCACGTGGTCAGATTTTCAAAAATTTCTTTTTTGTTTTTCGTCAATATCTTCGCCCCTGGAAAGGGTAGGACGCTAAAAATGGTCACGTGGGCATCTGCTGACGTCACCGCACGACGTCACGTGGTCAGATTTTCAAAAATTTTTTTTTGTTTTTCGTCAATATCTTCGCCCCTGGAAAAGGTAACGCTAAAATGGTCACGTGGGCATCTGCTGACGTCACCGCACGACGTCACGTGGTCAGATTTTCAAAAATTTCTCTTTCGTTTTTCGTCAATATTTTCGCTTCTGGAAAGGGTAGGACGCTAAAAATGGTCACGTGGGCATCTGCTGACGTCACCGCACGACGTCACGTGGTCAGATTTTCAAAATTTTTTTTGTTTTTCGTCAATATCTTCGCCCCTGGAGGGGGTAGGACGCTAAAATGGTCACGTGGGCATCTGCTGACGTCACCGCACGACGTCACGTGGTCAGATTTTCAAAATTTTTTTTGTTTTCGTCAATATCTCGCCCCTGGAAGGTAGGACGCTAAAAATGGTCACGTGGGCATCTGCTGACGTCACCGCACGACGTCACGTGGTCAGATTTTCAAAAATTTTTTTCGTTTTTCGTCAATATCTTTGCCCTGGAGGGGTAGGACGCTAAAAATGGTCACGTGGGCATCTGCTGACGTCACCGCACGACGTCACGTGGTCAGATTTTCAAAAATTTTTTTCGTTTTTCGTCAATATCTTTGCCCTGGAGGGGGTAGACGCAAAATGGTCACGTGGGCATCTGCTGACGTCACCGCACGACGTCACGTGGTCAGATTTTTAAAAATTTTTTTTTGTTTTTCGTCAATATCTCCGCCCCTGGAGGGGGTAGGACGCTAAAAATGGTCACGTGGGCATCTGCTGACGTCACCGCACGACGTCACGTGGTCAGATTTTCAAAATTTTTTTTTTTTTGTCAATATCTTCGCCCCTGGAGGGGGTAGGACGCTAAAAATGGTCACGTGGGCATCTGCTGACGTCACCGCACGACGTCACGTGGTCAGATTTTCAAAATTTTTTTTGTTTTTCGTCAATATCTTTGCTCCTGGAGGGGTAGGACGCTAAAAATGGTCACGTGGGCATCTGCTGACGTCACCGCACGACGTCACGTGGTCAGATTTTAAAATTTTTTTTTCGTTTTTCGTCAATATTTTCGCTTCTGGAAAATAGGACGCAAAAATGGTCACGTGGGCATCTGCTGACGTCACCGCACGACGTCACGTGGTCAGATTTTCAAAATTTTTTTTTCGTTTTTTGTCAATATCTTCGCCCCTGGAGGAGGTAGGACGCTAAAAATGGTCACGTGGGCATCTGCTGACGTCACCGCACGACGTCACGTGGTCAGATTTTTAAAAAATTTCTTTCGTTTTTGTCAATATTTCCGTTCCTGGAGGGGTAGGACGCTAAAAATGGTCACGGGCATCTGCTGACGTCACCGCACGACGTCACGTGGTCATTTTCAAAAATTTTTTTGTTTTTCGTCAATATCTTTGCTTCTGGAGAGGGTAGGACGCTAAAAATGGTCACGTGGGCATCTGCTGACGTCACCGCACGACGTCACGTGGTCAAATTTTCAAAAATTTGTTTTTTGTTTTTCGTCAATATCTTTGCCCCTGGAGGGAATAAGACGCTAAAAATGGTCACGTGGGCATCTGCTGACGTCACCGCACGACGTCACGTCGTCAGATTTTCAAAAATTTTTTTTTTGATTTTTGTCAATATCTCCGCCCTTGGAGGGGGTATAACGCTAAAAATGGTCACGTGGGCATCTGCTGACGTCACCGCACGACGTCACATGGTCATCAAAAATTCTTTTTGTTTTTCGTCAATATCTCTGCCCCTGGAGGAGGTAGGACGCTAAAAATGGTCACGTGGGCATCTGCTGACGTCACCGCACGACGTCACGTGGTCAGATTTTCAAAAATTTCTTTTTTGTTTTTCGTCAATATCTTCGCCCCTGGAAAGGTAGAACGCGTCACGTGGGCATCTGCTGACGTCACCGCACGACGTCACGTGGTCAGATTTTTAAAAATTTTTTTTTTGTTTTTCGTCAATATCTTCGCCCCTGGAAAAGGTAGAACGCTAAAAATGGTCACGTGGGCATTTGCTGACGTCACCGCACGACGTCACGTGGTCAGATATTCAAAGATTTCTTTTTCGTTTTTCGTCAATATTTTCGCTTTTGGAAAGGGTAAGACGCTAAAAATGGTCACGTGGGCATCTGCTGACGTCACCGCACGACGTCACGTCGTCAGATTTTCAAAAATTTTTCTTTTGTTTTTCGTCAATATCCGCCCCTGGAGGGGGTAGGACGCTAAAAATGGTCACGTGGGCATCTGCTGACGTCACCGCACGACGTCACATGGTCAAATTTTCAAAAACTTCTTTTTTGTTTTTCGTCAATATCTCCGCCCCTGGAGGGGGTAGGACGCTAAAAATGGTCACGTGGGCATCTGCTGACGTCACCGCACGACGTCACGTGGTCAGATTTTCAAAATTTCTTTTCGTTTTTCGTCAATATTCGCCCCGAAGGTAGGACGCTAAAAATGGTCACGTGGGCATCTGCTGACGTCACCGCACGACGTCACGTGGTCAGATTTTCAAAAATTTCTTTTTCGTTTTTCGTCAATATCTTTGCCCCTGGAGGGGGTAGGACGCTAAAAATGGTCACGTGGGCATCTGCTGACGTCACCGCACGACGTCACGGTCAGATTTTCAAAAATTTCTTTTCGTTTTTCGTCAATATCTTCGCCCCTGAGAGAGTAGGACGCTAAAAATGGTCACGGGCATCTGCTGACGTCACCGCACGACGTCACGTGGTCAAATTTTCAAAATTTTTTTCGTTTTTCGTCAATATCTCCGCCTCTGGAGGGGTAGGACGCTAAAAATGGTCACGTTGGCATCTGCTGACGTCACCGCATGACGTCACGTGGTCAGATTTTCAAAAATTTGTTTTTTGTTTTTCGTCAATATCTTTGCCCCTGGAGAAAATAAGACGCTAAAAATGGTCACGTGGGCATCTGCTGACGTCACCGCACGACGTCACGTTGTCAGATTTTCAAAAATTTTTTTTTCGTTTTTCGTCAATATCTTCGCTTCTGGAAAAAATGGGACGCAAAAAATGGTCACGTGGGCATCTGCTGACGTCACCGCACGACGTCACGTGGTCAGATTTTTAAAAATTTCTTTTTCGTTTTTTGTCAATATCTTTGCCCCTGGAGTGAGTAGGACGCCAAAAATGATCACGTGGGCATCTGCTGACGTCACCGCACGACGTCAAGTGGTCATATTTTAAAAAATTTCTTTTCGTTTTTTGTCAATATTTCCGTTCTGGAGGGGTTAGGACGCTAAAAATGGTCACGTGGGCATGTTCTGACGTCACCGCACGACGTCACGTGGTCAAATTTTCAAAAATTTTTTTTTGTTTTTTGTCAATATTTTTGCTTCTGGAGAGGGTAGGACGCTAAAAATGGTCACGTGGGCATCTGCTGACGTTACCGCACGACGTCACGTGGTCAAATTTTCAAAAATTTTTCTTTTGTTTTTCGTTAATATTCTGCCTTTGGAGGTAGGACGCTAAAAATAGTCACGTGGGCATCTGCTGACGTCACCGCACGACGTCACGTGGTCAGATTTTCAAAAATTTCTTTTTCGTTTTTTGTCAATATCTTCGCCCCTGGAGAGAGTAGGACGCTGAAAATGGTCACGTGGGCATCTGCTGACGTCACCGCACGACGTCACGTGGTCAGATTTTCAAAATTTTTTTTCGTTTTTCGTCATTCGCCTCTGGAGGGGTAGGACGCTAAAAATGGTCACGTGGGCATCTGCTGACGTCACCGCACGACGTCACGTGGTCAGATTTTCAAAAATTTTTTTTTGTTTTTCAATATCTCTGCCCCTGGAGGAATAAGACGCTAAAAATGGTCACGTGGGCATCTGCTGACGTCACCGCACGACGTCACGTGGTCAGATTTTCAAAAATTTTTTTTTCTTTTTTCGTCAATATCTTCGCTTGAAAAATAGGACGCTAAAAATGGTCACGTGAACATTTTCTGACGTTACCGAACGACGTCACGTGGTCAGATTTTCAAAAATTTCTTTTTCGTCAATATTTTCGCCTTTGGAGAAGGTACGCTAAAATGGTCACGTGGGCATCTGCTGACGTCACCGCACGACGTTACGTGGTCAGATTTTTAAAAATTTCTTTTTTGTTTTTCGTCAATATCTTCGCTTCTGGAGAGAATAGGACGCAAAACATGGTCACGTGGGCATTTGCTGACGTCACCACACGACGTTACGTGGTCAGATTTTCAAAAATTTTTTTTTCGTTTTTCGTCGATATCTTCGCCCCTGGAGGGGGTAGGACGCTAAAAATGGTCACGTGGGCATTTGCTGACGTCACCGCACGATGATTCTTTGCCAGATATTGAAAAATTTCTTTTTCGTTCTTTGTCAATGTCTTTGTTTCTGGTGAGGGTAGAACGCTGAAAATGGTCACATGGGCATCTGCTGACGTCACCGCACGACGTCACGTTGTCAGATTTTTAAAAATTTTTTTTTCGTTTTTCGTCAATATTTTCGCTTCTGGAAAAAATAGGACGCAAAAAATGGTCACGTGGGCATCTGCTGACGTCACCGCACGACGTCACGTGGTCAGATTTTCAAAAATTTTTTTCGTTTTTGTCAATATCTTTGCCCCTGAGGAGAGTAGGACGCAAAAATGGTCACGTGGGCATCTGCTGACGTCACCGCACGACGTCAAGTGGTCATATTTTAAAAAATTTCTTTTCGTTTTTTGTCAATATTTCCGTTCCTGGAGGGGTAGGACGCTAAAATGGTCGTGGGCATCTGCTGACGTCACCGCACGACGTCACGTGGTCAGATTTTCAAAAATTTTTTTGTTTTTCGTCAATATCTTTGCTTCTGAGAGGGTAGGACGCTAAAAATGGTCACGTGGGCATCTGCTGACGTCACCGCACGACGTCACGTGGTCAAATTTTCAAAATTTTTTTTTGTTTTTCGTCAATATCTTTGCCCCTGGAGGGAATAAGACGCTAAAAATGGTCACGTGGGCATCTGCTGACGTCACCGCACGACGTCACGTCGTCAGATTTTCAAAAATTTTTTTTTTGATTTTTGTCAATATCTCCGCCCTTGGAGGGGGTATAACGCTAAAAATGGTCACGTGGGCATCTGCTGACGTCACCGCACGACGTCACATGGTCAAATTTTCAAAAACTTCTATTTTGTTTTTCGTCAATATCTCCGCCCCTGGAGGGGGTAGGACGCTAAAAATGGTCACGTGGGCATCTGCTGACGTCACCGCACGACGTCACGTGGTCAGATTTTCAAAAATTTCTTTTTTGTTTTTCGTCAATATCTTCGCCCCTGGAAAGGGTAGAACGCTAAAAATGGTCACGTGGGCATCTGCTGACGTCACCGCACGACGTCACGTGGTCAGATTTTTAAAAATTTTTTTTTTGTTTTTCGTCAATATTGCCCCTGGAAAGGTAGGACGCTAAAAATGGTCACGTGGGCATTTGCTGACGTCACCGCACGACGTCACGTGGTCAGATATTCAAAGATTTCTTTTTCGTTTTTCGTCAATATTTTCGCTTTTGGAAAGGGTAAGACGCTAAAAATGGTGCATCTGCTGACGTCACCGCACGACGTCACGTGGTCAGATTTTCAAAATTTTTTTTGTTTTTCGTCAATATTCGCCCCTGGAGGGGTAGGACGCTAAAAATGGTCACGTGGGCATCTGCTGACGTCACCGCACGACGTCACGTGGTCAGATTTTCAAAATTTTTGTTTTTCGTCAATATCTGTGGAGGGGTAGGACGCTAAAAATGGTCACGTGGCATCTGCTGACGTCACCGCACGACGTCACGTGGTCAGATTTTCAAAATTTCTTTTCGTTTTTCGTCAATATCTTTGCCCCTGGAGGGGGTAGGACGCTAAAAATGGTCACGTGGGCATCTGCTGACGTCACCGCACGACGTCACGTGGTCAGATTTTCAAAAATTTCTTTTTCGTTTTTCGTCAATATCTTTGCCCCTGGAGGGGGTAGGACGCTAAAAATGGTCACGTGGGCATCTGCTGACGTCACTGCACGACGTCACGTCGTCAGATTTTTAAAAATTTTTCTTTTGTTTTTCGTCAATATCTCCGCCCCTGGAGGGGGTAGGACGCTAAAAATGGTCACGTGGGCATCTGCTGACGTCACCGCACGACGTCACGTGGTCAAATTTTCAAAACTTCTTTTTTGTTTTTCGTCAATATCTCCGCCCCTGAGGGGGTAGGACGCTAAAATGGTCACGTGGGCATCTGCTGACGTCACCGCACGACGTCACGTGGTCAGATTTTCAAAAATTTCTTTTTCGTTTTTCGTCAATATCTTTGCCCCTGGAGGGGGTAGGACGCTAAAAATGGTCACGTGGGCATCTGCTGACGTCACCGCACGACGTCACGTTGTCAGATTTTCAAAAATTTTTTTTTCGTTTTTCGTCAATATTTTCGCTTCTGGAAAAAATAGGACGCAAAAAATGGTCACGTGGGCATCTGCTGACGTCACCGCACGACGTCACGTGGTCAGATTTTCAAAAATTTTTTTTTCGTTTTTTGTCAATATCTTTGCCCCTGGAGTGAGTAGGACGCCAAAATGGTCACGTGGGCATCTGCTGACGTCACCGCACGACGTCACGTGGTCAGATTTTCAAAAATTTTTTTTTCGTTTTTGTCAATATCCGTTCCTGGAGGGGTTAGGACGCTAAAAATGGTCACGTGGGCATCTGCTGACGTCACCGCACGACGTCACGTGGTCAAATTTTCAAAAATTTTTTTGTTTTTGTCAATATCTTTGCTTCTGAGAGGGTAGGACGCTAAAAATGGTCACGTGGGCATCTGCTGACGTCACCGCACGACGTCACGTGGTCAAATTTTCAAAATTTTTCTTTTTCGTCAATATCTTTGCCCCTGGAGGGGTAGGACGCTAAAAATGGTCACGTGGGCATCTGCTGACGTCACCGCACGACGTCACGTGGTCAGATTTTCAAAAATTTCTTTTTCGTTTTTTGTCAATATCTTCGCCCCTGGAGAGAGTAGGACGCCAAAAATGGTCACGTGGGCATCTGCTGACGTCACCGCACGACGTCACGTGGTCAAATTTTCAAAAATTTCTTTTTCGTTTTTTGTCAATATCTTCGCCCCTGGAGAAAGTAGGACGCTAAAAATGGTCACGTGGGCATCTGCTGACGTCACCGCACGACGTCACGTGGTCAGATTTTCAAAAATTTCTTTTTCGTTTTTCGTCAATATCTTCGCCCCTGGAAAGGGTAAGACGCTAAAAATGGTCACGTGGGCATCTGCTGACGTCACCGCACGACGTCACGTGGTCAGATTTTTAAAAATTTTTTTTTGTTTTTCGTCAATATCTTCGCCCCTGGAGGGGGTAGGGCTAAAAATGGTCACGTGGGCATCTGCTGACGTCACCGCACGACGTCACGTGGTCAGATTTTCAAAAATTTTTGTTTTTCGTCAATATTCGGAAAGGGTAGAACGCTAAAATGGTCACGTGCATCTGCTGACGTCACCGCACGACGTCACGTGGTCAGATTTTTAAAAATTTTTTTTTGTTTTCGTCAATATCTTCGCCCCTGGAAAAGGTAGGACGCTAAAAATGGTCACGGGCATCTGCTGACGTCACCGCACGACGTCACGTGGTCAGATTTTCAAAAATTTTTTCGTTTTTCGTCAATATTTTCGCTTTTGAAAGGGTAAGACGCTAAAATGGTCACGTGGGCATCTGCTGACGTCACCGCACGACGTCACGTGGTCAGATTTTCAAAAATTTTCTTTTGTTTTCGTCAATATCTCCGCCCCTGGAGGGGTAGGACGCTAAAAATGGTCACGTGGGCATCTGCTGACGTCACCGCACGACGTCACGTGGTCAGATTTTCAAAAATTTCTTTTTGTTTTTCGTCAATATCTTCGCCCCTGGAGGGGTAGGACGCTAAAAATGGTCACGTGGGCATCTGCTGACGTCACCGCACGACGTCACGTGGTCAGATTTTCAAAATTTCTTTTCGTTTTTCGTCAATATCTTTGCCCTGGAGGGGTAGGACGCTAAAAATGGTCACGTGGGCATCTGCTGACGTCACCGCACGACGTCACGTGGTCAGATTTTCAAAAATTTTTTTTCGTTTTTCGTCAATATCTTTGCCCCTGAGGTAGGACGCTAAAATGGTCACGTGGGCATCTGCTGACGTCACCGCACGACGTCACGTGGTCAGATTTTAAAAACCTTTTTTTTCGTTTTTTGTCAATATCTTCGCCCTGGAGAGAGTAGGACGCTAAAAATGGTCACGTGGGCATCTGCTGACGTCACCGCACGACGTCACGTGGTCAGATTTTCTTTTTTCGTTTTCGTCAATATCTCCGCCTCTGGAGGGGGTAGGACGCTAAAATGGTCACGTGGGCATCTGCTGACGTCACCGCACGACGTCACGTGGTCAGATTTTCAAAAATTTTTTTGTTTTTCGTCAATATCTTTGCCCCTGAGAAAGTAGGACGCTAAAAATGGTCACGTGGGCATCTGCTGACGTCACCGCACGACGTCACGTGGTCAGATTTTCAAAATTTTTGTTTTTCGTCAATATCTTCGCCCTGAAAGGTAGGACGCAAAATGGTCACGTGGGCATCTGCTGACGTCACCGCACGACGTCCCGTGGTCAGACTTTTAAAAATTTTTTTTCGTTTTTCGTCAATATCTTTGCCCCTGAGTGAGTAGGACGCCAAAATGGTCACGTGGGCATCTGCTGACGTCACCGCACGACGTCACGTGGTCAGATTTTAAAAATTTCTTTTTCGTTTTTTGTCAATATTGTTCCTGGAGGGGTAGGACGCTAAAAATGGTCACGTGGGCATCTGCTGACGTCACCGCACGACGTCACGTGGTCAAAATTTTTTTTTTGTTTTTTGTCAATATTTCGAGAGGGTAGGGGCTAAAATGGTCACGTGGGCATCTGCTGACGTTACCGCACGACGTCACGTGGTCAAATTTTCAAAAATTTTTCTTTTGTTTTTCGTTAATATCTCTGCCTTTGGAGGGGGTAGGACGCTAAAAATAGTCACGTGGGCATCTGCTGACGTCACCGCACGACGTCACGTGGTCAGATTTTCAAAAATTTCTTTTTCGTTTTTTGTCAATATCTTCGCCCCTGGAGAGAGTAGGACGCCAAAAATGGTCACGTGGGCATCTGCTGACGTCACCGCACGACGTCACGTGGTCAGATTTTCAAAAATTTTTTTTGTTTTTCGTCAATATCTCCGCCTCTGGAGGTAGGACGCTAAAATGGTCACGTGGGCATCTGCTGACGTCGCACGACGTCACGTGGTCAGATTTTCAAAAATTTTTTTTTGTTTTCGTCAATATCTTTGCCCTGGAGGGAATAGGACGCTAAAAATGGTCACGTGGGCATCTGCTGACGTCACCGCACGACGTCACGTGGTCAGATTTTCAAAATTTTTTTTTCGTTTTTCGTCAATATCTTCGCTTCTGGAAAAAGTAGGACGCTAAAAATGGTCACGTGGGCATCTGCTGACGTCACCGCACGACGTCACGTGGTCAGATTTTCAAAATTTTTTTTCGTTTTTCGTCAATATCTTCGCCTTTGAGAAGGTAGGACGCTAAAATGGTCACGTGGGCATCTGCTGACGTCACCGCACGACGTCACGTGGTCAGATTTTTAAAATTTCTTTTTGTTTTTCGTCAATATCTTCGCTTCCGGAGAAAATAGGACGCAAAAATGGTCACGTGGGCATCTGCTGACGTCACCGCACGACGTCACGTGGTCAGATTTTCAAAAAATTTTTTTCGTTTTTCGTCGATATCTTCGCCCCTGGAGGGGGTAGGACGCTAAAAATGGTCACGTGGGCATTTGCTGACGTCACCGCACGACGTCATTCGGTCAGATTTTCAAAAATTTTTTTTTCGTTTTTGTCAATATCTTTGCTTCTGGAGAGGGTAGGACGCTGAAAATGGTCACGGGCATCTGCTGACGTCACCGCACGACGTCACGTGGTCAGATTTTTTTTTTTCGTTTTTCGTCAATATCTTCGCTTCTGGAAAGGTAGGACGCAAAAATGGTCACGTGGGCATCTGCTGACGTCACCGCACACGTCACGTGGTCAGATTTTCAAAATTTTTTTTTCGTTTTTTGTCAATATCTTTGCCCTGGAGGAAGTAGGACGCTAAATGGTCACGTGGGCATCTGCTGACGTCACCGCACGACGTCACGTGGTCAGATTTTCAAAAATTTCTTTTTCGTCAATATTTCCGTTCCTGGAGGGGTAGGACGCTAAAATGGTCACGTGGGCATCTGCTGACGTCACCGCACGACGTCACGTGGTCAGATTTTCAAAAATTTTTTTTTGTTTTTCGTCAATATCTTTGCTTCTGGAGAGGGTAGGACGCTAAAAATGGTCACGTGGGCATCTGCTGACGTCACCGCACGACGTCACGTGGTCAGATTTTCAAAAATTTTTTTTTGTTTTTCGTCAATATCTTTGCCCCTGAGGGAATAAGACGCAAAATGGTCACGTGGGCATCTGCTGACGTCACCGCACGACGTCACGTGGTCAGATTTTCAAAATTTTTTTTTGTTTTTGTCAATATCTCCGCCCCTGGAGGGTAGGACGCTAAAAATGGTCACGTGGGCATCTGCTGACGTCACCGCACGACGTCACGTGGTCAGATTTTCAAAAATTTTTTTTGTTTTTCGTCAATATCTTCGCCCCTGGAGGGGTAGGACGCTAAAAATGGTCACGTGGGCATCTGCTGACGTCACCGCACGACGTCACGTGGTCAGATTTTCAAAATTTTTTTTGTTTTTCGTCAATATCTTCGCCCTGGAAAGGGTAGAACGCTAAAATGGTCACGTGGGCATCTGCTGACGTCACCGCGACGTCACGTCAGATTTTTAAAAATTTTTTTTTGTTTTTCGTCAATATCTTCGCCCCTGGAAAAGGTAGAACGCTAAAAATGGTCATGGGCATCTGCTGACGTCACCGCACGACGTCACGTGGTCAGATTTTCAAAAATTTTTTCGTTTTTGTCAATATCGCTTGGAAAGGGTAAGACGCTAAAAATGGTCACGTGGGCATCTGCTGACGTCACCGCACGACGTCACGTCGTCAGATTTTCAAAAATTTTTCTTTTGTTTTTCGTCAATATCTCCGCCCCTGGAGGGGGTAGGACGCTAAAAATGGTCACGTGGGCATCTGCTGACGTCACCGCACGACGTCACGTGGTCAGATTTTCAAAAATTTCTTTTTGTTTTTCGTCAATATCTTCGCCCCTGGAGGGGGTAGGACGCTAAAAATGGTCACGTGGGCATCTGCTGACGTCACCGCACGACGTCACGTGGTCAGATTTTCAAAAATTTCTTTTTTCGTTTTTCGTCAATATCTTTGCCCTGGAGGGGTAGGACGCTAAAAATGGTCACGTGCATCTGCTGACGTCACCGCACGACGTCACGTGGTCAGATTTTCAAAATTTCTTTTCGTTTTTCGTCAATATCTTTGCCCCTGGAGGGGGTAGGACGCTAAAAATGGTCACGTGGGCATCTGCTGACGTCACTGCACGACGTCACGTGGTCAGATTTTTCAAATTTTTCTTTGTTTTTCGTCAATATCTTCGCCCCTGGAGGGGTAGGAAAAATGGTCACGGGCATCTGCTGACGTCACCGCACGACGTCACGTGGTCAAATTTTCAATTTTTTGTTTTTCGTCAATATCTCCGCCCCTGGAGGGGGTAGGACGCTAAAAATGGTCACGTGGGCATCTGCTGACGTCACCGCACGACGTCACGTGGTCATATTTTCAAAAATTTCTATTTCGTTTTTCGTCAATATCTTCGCCCCTGGAGGAGGTAGGACGCTAAAAATGGTCACGTGAGCATCTGCTGACGTCACCGCACGACGTCACGTGGTCAGATTTTCAAAAATTTTTTTTTCGTTTTTCGTCAATATTTTCGCTTCTGGAAAAGGTAGGACGCAAAAATGGTCACGTGGGCATCTGCTGACGTCACCGCACGACGTCACGTGGTGATTTTCAAAAATTTTTTTTTCGTTTTTGTCAATATCTTTGCCCTGGAGTGAGTAGGACGCTAAAAATGGTCACGTGGGCATCTGCTGACACCGCACGACGTCACGTGGTCAGATTTTAAAAATTTTTTCGTTTTTTGTCAATATCCGTTCCTGGAGGGGTAGGACGCTAAAAATGGTCACGTGGGCATCTGCTGACGTCACCGCACGACGTCACGTGGTCAGATTTTCAAAAATTTTTTGTTTTTTGTCAATATCTTTGCTTCTGGAGAGGGTAGGACGCTAAAAATGGTCACGTGGGCATCTGCTGACGTCACCGCACGACGTCACGTGGTCAGATTTTCAAAAATTTTTTTTTTGTTTTTCGTCAATATCTTTGCCCCTGGAGGGGGTAGGACGCTAAAAATGGTCACGTGGGCATCTGCTGACGTCACCGCACGACGTCACGTGGTCAGATTTTCAAAAATTTCTTTTTCGTTTTTTGTCAATATCTCCGCTCTGAGAGTAGGACGCTAAAAATGGTCACGTGGGCATCTGCTGACGTCACCGCACGACGTCACGTGGTCAGATTTTCAAAATTTTTCTTTGTCAATATCTTCGCCCCTGAGAAAGTAGGACGCTAAAAATGGTCACGTGGGCATCTGCTGACGTCACCGCACGACGTCACGCGGTCAGATTTTCAAAAATTTTTTTCGTTTTTCGTCAATATCTTCGCTTCTGGAAAAAGTAGGACGCAAAAATGGTCACGTGGGCATCTGCTGACGTCACCGCACGACGTCACGTGGTCAGATTTTTAAAAATTTTTTTTTCGTTTTTTGTCAATATCTTGCCCCTGGAGTGAGTAGGACGCTAAAAATGATCACGCATCTGCTGACGTCACCGCACGACGTCAAGTGGTCATATTTTAAAAAATTTCTTTTCGTTTTTTGTCAATATTTCCGTTCCTGGAGGGGTTAGGACGCTAAAAATGGTCACGTGGGCATCTGCTGACGTCACCGCACGACGTCACGTGGTCAAATTTTCAAAAATTTTTTTTTGTTTTTTGTCAATATTTTTGCTTCTGGAGAGGGTAGGACGCTAAAAATGGTCACGTGGGCATCTGCTGACGTCACCGCACGACGTCACGTGGTCAGATTTTCAAAAATTTTTTTTTTTTTTTTTCGTTATTCTGCCTTGAGGTGGGGGTACGCAAAATGGTCACGTGGGCATCTGCTGACGTCACCGCACGACGTCACGTGGTCAGATTTTCAAAATTTTTTCGTTTTTTGTCAATATCTTCGCCCTGAGAGAGTAGGACGCCAAAATGGTCACGGGCATCTGCTGACGTCACCGCACGACGTCACGTGGTCATTTTCAAAAATTTTTTTTTCGTTTTTCGTCAATATCGCCTAGGTAGACGCTAAAAATGGTCACGTGGGTCTGCTGACGTCACCGCACGACGTCACGTGGTCAGATTTTCAAAATTTTTTTTGTTTTTCGTCAATATCTTTGCCCCTGGAGGAATAAGACGAAAAATGGTCACGTGGGCATCTGCTGACGTCACCGCACGACGTCACGTGGTCAGATTTTCAAAAATTTTTTTCGTTTTTCGTCAATATTCGCTTCTGGAAAAAGTAGGACGCAAAAATGGTCACGTGGGCATCTGCTGACGTCACCGCACGACGTCACGTGGTCAGATTTTCAAAATTTTTTTTCGTTTTTCGTCAATATTTTCGCCTTTGAGAAGGTAAGAGACGCTAAAAATGGTCACGTGGGCATCTGCTGACGTCACCGCACGACGTCACGTGGTCAGATTTTCAAAAATTTTTTTTTCGTTTTTTGTCAATATCTTCGCCCCTGGAGAGAGTAGGACGCTAAAAATGGTCACGTGGGCATCTGCTGACGTCACCGCACGACGTCACGTGGTCAGATTTTCAAAAATTTCTTTTTCGTTTTTCGTCAATATCTTCGTTCCTGGAGGGAATAAAACGCTAATAATGGTCACGTGGGCATCTGCTGACGTCACCGCACGACGTCACGTGGTCAGATTTTCAAAAATTTTTTCTTTTTTTTTCAATATCTCTGCCCTGGAGGAGGTAGGACGCTAAAATGGTCACGTGGGCATCTGCTGACGTCACCGCACGACGTCACGTGGTCAGATTTTCAAAAATTTTTTTTCGTTTTTCGTCATCTTCGCTTCTGGAAAATAGGACGCAAAAATGGTCACGGGCATCTGCTGACGTCACCGCACGACGTCACGTGGTCAGATTTTCAAAATTTTTTTCGTTTTTCGTCAATATTTTCGCCTTTGAGAGGGTAAGACGATAAAATTGGTCCTTTTTCTTTTGTTTTTCGTCAATATCTTCGCCCCTGGAGGTAGGACGCTAAAATGGTCACGTGGGCATCTGCTGACGTCACCGCACGACGTCACGTGGTCAGATTTTCAAAATTTTTTTTTGTTTTTCGTCAATATCTCGTTCCCGAGGTGGTAGAACGCTAAAAATTGTCACGTGGGCATCTGCTGACGTCACCGCACGACGTCACGTGGTCAGATTTTAAAAATTTTTTTTTTTTTTCGTTAATATCTTTTTTTTTGGTGGGGGTAGAACGCTGAAAATGGTCATGAAAACATTTTCTGACTTCACTGCACAATTCTACGTTGCAAAATTTTTGAAAGTTTTTTTCTGTTTTTAGTTATATTTCTGCTACTGGTAAAAGTGAAATGCTCAAAATAAACTTGTATACATTTTTTTCAAGTTGCGCACAATACTACGTTGCCAGATTTTAAAAATATTTATTTTGTTTTTTTGCAATATTTTGCATACTGGTGAAAACAAAAAACTTGAAATAAGTCCGTATTATTAAAGTTGGTTTTATATTTTAACGAATTTACAATATGCGTATTTTAATTTGTAATTTTTTATAAACCTTATAAAATTATCTAAAGAGCTTATAACTTTGTAAATTTTACAAGAAAATTTTTGAGAATTTTTTTAAGCTTTTACTAGAGAGCAAGCGCGAGATAGGTAATGGTTGCTTTTGTGGTTTTACTGTGTCCCAAAGTCATGTAGACAGACTTTAAAATTATGTAGATGTCGTTATTTTAAGACGAAACGTCCTTAATCATTTTTTATTTTGATTAATATTAAACGAGATAAAAATTATTAAAAATTAATTTTTGCGGATCTTACTGTTTCTCACACCGCGCGGAAACGCTTTATCCGTCGGTAGTCCCCAGTCTTTGCTTTTTTGATCATCGATAATTTTTTTTGTATTGTTACGCGTTGTTGCTTTTTTTTTATTTCTGGTTTAGACCAATTTATCTAGGCGGGCCGATTGTAACCGTTTGTCTTGCTTCGCGCGCTTTCGTTTTCTTTATCGATGATCGAGAACGCAAGGATTGGGGACTACCGATAGATAAAGCGTCTCCGCGCGGTGTGGGGAGCAGTAAGTTCCGCTCAAAGAATATAATTTTCAATAATTATTATCTAGCTTAATATTACTCGGAATAAAAAATAGTAAAAAACTTTTCTTCTTAAAATAACGAGATCTACTTAGTTCCAATGTTTTTCTACATGACTTTGGGACACCCTGTATACCATTTTAGAGCAATAAAAAAGAAGTGGTTTCGTCTTTGTTAATCCTTATTTAATTACAGAGTTTTAAATTGGTTTATGTAAGTTTAATTTTAGTTCTTTATATGGTAACAAATTTTGTTATTGTTTTTAAAATTTGGTCTTGGTTCAAAATGATGTTTTATTATGACTCAAAATTATGACTCACATAATAAGCTCAGTTTCTCTATTATTTTAACTGATAATTTTTAAACATAATTTACAAAAATTGTTTAAGAAATGTTTAGAGTATGTTTACAGTATTAACAAATTCAATCTTAAATTTTTTCTTTTTTTTTTAATACTAAAAATATAATATGTATATTTTGTTATGTCCAGCCAAATAATATATATATTTTTATAAATATATTTGCGAATACATTAAAACATTAATTATTACTTATACATATAAAACATATATAAATTTATATTGCTTTACTCGTGTGTAGTACAGCATTAGTTGCGCCGACTTATATCTAGTAGTTTAACTTTATTCACGCCAAAAAAGGCTTCCACTTCCATGCGACTTGCAGCGCCGAACGCCGCTACTCCCACTACCAACTTCCATTACCACCCAAGCGCTAGATGAAAAACAGCGCCGGTAAAGTCCGGAGCTCAGTCTCACCGAAGCGACAGTTCTAATCCTGACTTCAAATTTTTCTCTCTCAATCAAATCTCTCTTCCAAGAGAGTTTATACCGCGTGCGGGTCTAATAAATTAACGCCATAAGTCTAACGAAATAAATTTAACTTCTATATTCAATACTTTATAATTGTAACCAGTAGTGTAACGTAAAATTTAAGATTATATTTTAAATGTTTTAATTCTTGTGGTAACTTTAATGACATCTTAAATCTCCTGCTTTATTCCAATTGCAATTGTTTCACAATTTTAATTATTAACAATATCTCAAAGACCTTGTGTGATTGACAATTAATTTCGGTGCAGCCGCACTGCACGTTTTGAAAAATCAATTTAACAGGCATTTTAGTGTTAGAAGTGGTGCAGTTGCACTGCACGCTTTTATTCTAAGATTTTTATTAATTTTATTTAATATTATAATATTTTTGTAAAACTTTATGACAAATTCTAAAATCCGCTGCGGCGGTCAAAAATATCAGATTTAAAAAATAACCGCGTAAAATCACGCTTTAACCCGACATTCGAACGACGTACGCCCGCACTACTACTTGACGCCAAACACATTTATTGTGAGGAAGCCAAGCCCAGCAGACATTTCAAAAGACGTTTCACACAGGAGGGTTTACGAGAATCCACCCCAGGAGAAGAACGTGCATTGCGACGCCGAGTTTATCGAAACGCAGCAAAGACAATCAAAAACAACGCAGTTTAAATATCTGGAATAAGTAAGTACAAATAACTTTTGCTCTTAATTCTGTTAAACGCGTTTACGCTATCTTAAATTTATTTGTATTTACTTAAACCTAACAAATAGTTTACTTTACTTTTTTACCCTATCTTCTGCTGTAAGGGTCGTGTTTGATCTTTTATCTACTGCATCGCTAGCACTTAAACCCAAAATACCAAAATCTATTTTTTTACCCAAACTTCTGCTGTGAAGGTTGCGTGTTTGATTCTTTTAGCGAGCACTTAACTTAAAAGCTTACTTTTACCTTTTTATCCCGACTCCTGCTGTGAATGTCGTGATGTCAACCTTACCTTTACCACATTGCATGCATTTTTATAAATAGCGTCTAGAATCTTATTTTGAATACGTGTGTTTATTTTATACTATTCTAAGATGTATAATGTGCTTTTTTAGTCAACGTACCCCACAACGCGTTAATAATATTTGTGACACTGTTTTATTAAATCTAACGCAAATCAAGTGATTGGAAACCGGTTTTTGCGTACATGAATTGTACAGGCGTTACCGCGAAACTCGTAATATTTATTGCCTATTTTGTGCAGTTAACGTCGATAGACTCAAAGGTAGTTATACTCTTGTTACTAATTATTACTTTTGTCTTGGAACGTTTCGCGTTTTACAAAAATGTTACGGTTGCAGATTAACTTTAAGTGTTTTGAACCTTATTTAAATTGCGATCATTGCCGGTTAGTCCATCGTAATTTTTTTTGGTATTTAAATCTCAGCGGTGATCAAGTCTCTCTACAAAATAATCCCGTCAAGATATTTATAGAAAGTCTGACTACCATTTAATTCATTTTAATAAATGTGTCCACGACATTTTTGTGTACGGATACCTGCTCGCGTTTATTCCGAAGATTTAATTAGATTAATTCTTAATTGGTTAGCTTACGCTTGATGTGAGACCAGATATCGTTACTTTGAGCAAAAAATTACGCGTCTCCTTTTTTGTGAACGGTGTATGCGTAGAACTGGACACCCTATTACTGACTTCGTCCGCGTACGCCCGCGTATTACCTCAAGCAAAATCCAATTGAACAGCCGTACTTGGATAACAAACCTACCATAATTGTTATAAATTATCAAAGAATTTCCGCGGAATAAATCCAGTTTTTACCCGGTCGAAATATTGCGATTTCATTGCCTAGGCCCGTGGTCCGAATCCGTCTTAGACGTCCGCGACTACCGGGACGTAACACCAATACTTTCGTGAATACTGGTGTTATAAGAAAAATTTGCAAGTTCAAAGTGTTTATCCCAATTTAATTTTTTTTCAACAATTTGCTTTAGGTATTCCCATAAAACATGGTGAGCCCGTTCTACCAAACCATTAGACTGTGATCGGTAGGCTGTGGTTTTGTAAGTGGATTTTTAAATTTTCTCGCTATGGCTCGCATTAGGCTATTTAAAAAGTGACTTTTTTGATCTGATAGCAGGGCTTTTGAAGCACCATACACGCATGTAAATTTATTATTAGCGCATCTGCAACGTCTAAAACGTCGGATTTTTGTAATGGTATCGCAACAAAATATTCTGTTAGTAAATTTTGTATAGTTGAATATATACGCGTTTCCGTTTTCTAACACTGGTAATAGACCCATGTCTATAGATATTATATTAAATGCATTGTCGGGGGTGTTTGTAAGTACCATTGGTTGTTTGGCTTTAACACAAATAAGTTTTTTTTTTATAGTTATTGCAATACCTAATTACTCACTCTAAGTCACGCTTTAGTTGCGGCCACGTATATTTTTTGCGGATTAGTCTAAAAATTTTTGTAACTTTTATGGCCTTTGAGAAAAGAAGCGTAATACTTTTTTATATTTTCTCGACGGTTTTCAAAAGGTAAAACAATTTTATTTAGACAAATTATAATTGTTGTTTCCATTCCTTGGAATGTATCGTCAAAGTACTTATCAACGGTTTTTCAAAGTATGTTACCGACGTTTCCTTTAGTGATTGAAAAATCGGAAATGCTGATTTCTTTTACTACATCGTATAAAAATAAAATTGCATTTTTAACGCTATTTTTTTGTAATACAGTAGATGATTTATTAAAAAAAGTTATTACAATAATGTCTATTTTTGTATAGTATAAGACGCGCTAGTTTAACCGTTGGTTCGTTAATTTTCGGCAGAATCGAATTCTGCTTTAAATTTGCTTTTAAGTCGCATGGTTGTCCAGTTTTCTAGATAAATACTACTGTCACGTCGTGTTGCATCTCGGGGAACACTACGCTTTGTTTTACTCTCGCCTCAGATGCCTCGATTCTACGACGCAAGCCGATCTCCTTATTTATTTTTGAGCCTATTTGCATACACCGGCGATAGCTCGGGAATTGCCAAGAACGTCACTGATTTTGTTCGAAATAGAATCAATGTTATAACAAATAAAATTGAAACTGAATTTCATTAAAATAATTGCTTATTTATTGTACTTTTTACGGACAAAGTTTTCTTGTAATTTAATTGATTAAACAATAAGTAAATCTGTTTTTTGTGTTTAATCTCAAAAGAGTCTTAGAGGTAATTAATGATAAACTGTGTTACGTCCCGTGTGACGTCCTGAAGTCCGAAGTGATCTCGAGACTTGATTCGACCATGTAATGATGAATAATAATAATAAAAGGGTTCTTCTGCGGTTAAGGAGGCTAAAACTCCAAGATAAAGGTCACTTAATGATTCACTGTTGAAGAGTTGATGATTTGTTCCCAGAGTAGATTTATTGTTGAACACAAATTTTTACAATATTTCAATATAATTAGTAAAGTTGGTCTTATAGTTTAACGAATTTATAATATGCGTATTTTTATTTATATCTTGACAGCGATAAAGTTGTAGCACGAGAAAGTTAAAAGTAAAAGGGGTTGAATAATAGTAGAAGTAACTGAAGTAGTGGGCGCGATAAAAGCTGGCTTATGGTTTTCTGAACTGCTTATATACTATTTTAGAACAATGGAAAGGAGTAGTTCTGACCTTGACAATCCTTATTTGGTTACAGAGTTTCAGATTGGTCCACGTAGGTTCAACCTTGGTTCCTTATATGGTAACGAATTTCGCTATTGGCTTGAAAGGCTGGCCTTGGTTCGAGAAAGTGTTTTGTCATGACTCAGAACTATGACTCACAAGTAAGCTCTGTTTTTCTATTATTTTATCTGATGGCCTTTAAACATACTTTACATAAATTGTCTAAGAAATGTCTTAGAGTATGTTTAAAGTATTAATAAATTCAGTCTTAGATCTCTCCATTTTTTCCTTGTGTTAACATAATATTATATATATATATATATTTTATAGTTTAAATTATTGAATGTAAAAGCTATTTTATTTATGGGACTCAAGGATATATCCTTGAGTCTATTTCTGTATTGAAGGCAGTGAGAGTGCTGGTTAAAATCTACTTTCTACCGCACTAGGTTTTAATACTTGGTTTAGATAGAAACAATTCTTCTATTTTAATCATTAATTAACTAAAGGATATTTATATATTTTATTTTATATATAAAAGAGTTGTTTCTTTACATTATACATATTTTCCAAGTGTTTAACTAAAGCATTTATTTTTTATATATAATATAGATTTTATATAATAATAATAATTATTATAATTGTTAGAAGTTGTTAAGTTTGTTAATTGTTCTCTACTGTTATTGTTTCTATTACAGGATAGCAGAGATAAGACCAGAGTTGCTATTTATCAACTAATAATAGGATGGTAAGAATTACATGCTTTAGTATATCTATATATATATAGAATAAAAGTTTTAAAAATTCATAAAAGCTAAATTAATAGGAATTAAGAAAAGTTATTTTGCAGGGATTAATGATTCATTATAGTCTTTAACTTCTATTATAAAATTTAAAGAAGGTCAATTGTTAACTTGAAATTGTTTATAACAATTTATTAATTTGTTTATTAATATAAGATTTTTAATTACTCAGTTGTGCGTTATAGCGATGAGTCTTTGTTCCGTTCGTAGTTGGTTATTAGGAGCATTAGTTTAGAAAATGTTGGTGTTACTATTTTGTGTCATTTGTGTCGGTCTCTGATTTTGAACAGTGGTCATAACTCGAGAACTAAAAGAGTTAGAAAGAAAATGTTTAATAGTTTTTAAATGGGAGCTCAAATGTGACAAAATACACGTAACAGAATTTTGAATAATTGGATAGTGTTTTATTTGTTTATAACAATTTGGATAATTAACTAATTAAGAAAGTTTATTTATAGAACCATTTTTATTCCTTTATTCAATTACTTTATAAATAAATTAATAGTTTATTAATATTTTATAATTTAAAAGGTCTTTTATTAACTTTTGTATCTCTTGTTTTTCAGCAAAAAGGTATTCCAGTTCTTCAAATTATCGGAGTTTGTAAAATTCCTATATCTCGGAATCTATGAGGAGTAGAAGAAAGTATAATATATGGATTTGGGGTAATTTTGCAAATGCCGAAGGATGTGCGGAACAGAATTTGAAAATAATGTACTTGTTTAATTTGTTTATAACAAATTTAATAATTAATTAATAAAGAATAACTTTTATAAAAGTTAATTTGAATATTTATTTACTCTTAATACAAATATAATTATAAGTTCTTGAAATGTTGCAAATAAAGGGAGTTCTCTCTGTACGTGTGTTGAAATGTATGTATGTATGGGTAAGAGTAAAAGTTTAAAAATTCGTAGCTGCTAAACTAATAAAAATTAAGAAAAGATATTTAGTATACGTTAATAATTCATAGGGAAGTATGATTTAGCGTTATAAAATTTGCGTGTTAATGGTTATTAAATTTAATTTATTTATAACAATATACTATTAATGCCCACAAAGGTATAAGTCTATATGGGTTTTTTAGATGGAAAATCATAGGGCTCTTCACATCTAAGAGGATATGGCTTGATCTTTAATGGTTTAATAATTATTAAGGATTTTACGCGGCTGATGTATCAGGAGAACATGAGTGGGTAACTTTAAAAATTTATAAGTCCAAAACTAAGGCAGATTAAGAAATGGTTTATAAGGGTTTGTTATTAGTTATTTAAGGCTCTTTAGAACGTATATAACAAAAAGTAAAAATTATTAAATTTTTAATTTTATGTTGGTTGATCGAGAGTCTAAGTTCTATAAGAGAGCTCACGCGGCTAAGTCCATCGTATAGTCTGTGCGGCTAAGTCCATCGTTCATTTTCGCGGCTAAGTCCGTCTCGAAATTCATACTTAGTAATTTTTATAGATGAAAAGACAAGAGTACGCGCGGCTAAGTCCTATGCCTTTACCATTCTCGCGGCTAAGTCTTTGTACGTACATTTATATATATGGTTCGAGGACCGATTGACTCCGGGTATTATTTAAATTAATTAGGTATGCAAGGTGAGTAAAAATTATTATTAGGGTATGGTTTTAAAGGAAAAGGTTCAAGGTTTAATTTAAATTAATCAGCATATTTTTATGATTATTATTTTTAAAAATATTAAGGGTTAAACTTGTGGTCCCGGTAATTACCGTTAGACGCAGATATATATGTATGTACATTGGCACTTACTGGGACTTTTGCCTTATAACGGGTGACTTTTCCTTTAATTCTTTTTATAAATTAGGTTTTTGATTTTATATAGAAAATGTTATAATAAAAGTTATTATAGGTCTTATAGGCTTTTCAAAAAAAATTATAATTAATATTGTTTATGGTTTATTATCAAAAGTTATATATTATAAGTTATATATATATTATTATTTAATAATGGTGTGATTATTTTCATATATTCTGTTTCTATAGAGAGAGACGAATACAGCTATATAATTTTTCTATCAGTTATATTGTTTTTATATTTTATTTTATTTTTATACGATTTGATTTGTGGTTCCTTAGTTTCATAAGAGAAAAGTTGAACTGAGAGATTCAAATTCAGGAAATTTTTATATCTCGGAAACTATTACAGATACCGAAAAAATGGTATATACAAAAGTTTTTGTATTTTTAACAACAAGATTGATAGCCATCACAGTTTTTATATTTTATATATAATTTTAATTGTTTATAACAATTGATATTAAAAAATGTCTTATTATGAAACTGTTATTTTTACGTATGTTGTTACCGTAAGACAGAAGAACATGTTTCTATATATTTTTTATTTATATATCATTGTTATAAGTTTTATTTTCAATAGTTAATAATTGTTCATAAGATTTGTTAGTAGGAGTTGTCACAAAATGTCGGTTTCTTGGGTCTATATGTGTAATTGAGTGTAGTTAGAGTAAATTTAATGGGTCAAGTTATGATTGGTTGGCTCTGGACTTGACTTAAAACGGACTTATTGTAGATGTCGCTTGTGTCTCTTAAAAGATTTGTCGAGTGACTGTACTACAAGTAGTGACAAGTGGTGAAATTTATGAATGCCGGTGTAGTTGGTGTAGTAGAATTATTTTTAATAATATGATTTTTGAAAAATTTTCGCCGGTGGTGAAGTTTTTACCCGTGTTAATAAAACGTCTCCTAGTCGTCGCAGGATGTGACATCTCCCTTCATGGGGAAGTTCGGCCTCCGAACTTTAAGTAAGGTTATGTTTTTGTATATATTTGTTAAAGTATTTTGTTTAATTATTTATATATGTTTCAGGATAGCAGTAGGATCAGTCGATCGCAGAGTTGAATAAAGGATTATATTATTATGGAGTTAGTATAGCTGATTTTCAATGGTATGTAATAATGATTTATTATAGCAAAGTTTTAATTGTATTTTACAAAGTCTAACTACTTTATATGTTTCAGGGTATTTAATAAAGCGTACAATGTTCCCCTTATACCAAATTACTAGGTATGTATGTTCTATATGTATGTATTTAAAGTATATAAATTTAATGTATTCTTAATTATGATATTTTCTATTCTAGGTTGAACATTTTGGAGGTGGCTCTTTGTGGAACAATTTCATTTTTCCATCACCAGTATTAGATAAGTATATAGTATTTAAATTCTATTAAGCTTGGATTAAGGTTAGGAGTTATTGTATTTATTAATGCTTTTTTTTTTGTTTTATTGTAGGTTTATTAGTGGAATAGCTTGGTTGATTAATAAGGTATGTTATAAATGTATAGCAGTTATATAAATGTTATTTTTATTTACTTTATAATATATATATATTTCTATCTATTTTAGTATATCCCATCACCAAGATGAACGCATACGCTGCTACTACTACTACAACTATAACAACTTTTTAATGTTATATTAGTGATAATGTATATATAATACTATAAAATACATTTGTTTTTATAATATAAGCGTGTTTAATTAATATAATAAGCCTTGGCCAGTTAATTGACCATTTGTAATATTGTTATATAAAGATAGGTTTTTTTTTTTATATTATATGGTGTTATATATTTTTTTTTTTTTTAGGATTAATAGCATATACTTATAATTAAGGATTAATAGGTTTTATAATTCTCATACGTTTGTAATTGTATTTTAAGTTGGAACATTTTGTTGTGAAATGATTAAGTCGCAAATCAAATGATAAATCATTCGTTCGATTCCGTAATAATGTTGAATTACATAAGTACGACAAGTGTAACAATCGATCGCTCGTCGCGTTTGAATAATCAATCGGTAGCATCTACCACAGTGCATAGTAGTATGTTGTAAATTTCGTGAGATTGCATGAAATTGTCGGAAAGTTGTGTTTGGTCTGTCAGGAGCGCAAAATATATGCTCTGCAGTAGCGCACTGCGGGCACATCACCATATAATTTTCGACTTGTATATACCAAGCCGAATGACAGACTAAATTGTATGCCGGCATCGCGTTAAAATGTAAATAATCTCTATAATACGGGGGTACCTGCACGTGCGTCGGCTGTGGCAGTGGCGGGGATCCCTGAGGAACTCTTGTGGTGTGATCCCGGTCCCTCACATGCTCCATATAGGTTGGCCTGTCGTTTATGTAATCGTCCCGAGGGGAGTCCGGTGCCCGCGTTGTCTGCGTAGCAATCGATGGTTCCGGGGATGGTTCCCTCGGTCGCACCGGGGACGCTATCCCAACAGGGCGCATCGCGATGTATCCCTCGTTGTCATAGTTTGTCTGCGTGCTCACATTGTCTTCCTGTTCCGTATCCGGAAGCCTCCTTATCTCATCGAGTATTTCTCGAATGAGCTCTGGTGTCCGGGATCGTTGCACTACCGGTTCTTCGTACTGATAAGCACTTGGGGCGTCAGGCTGTCTGGCCGGTGAATGAAATACGTACGGGTCCGTTGGCCCGACGTCTGATTCTTGATGCGATGACATAATGGGTTGATTCCTGGGTCGGATACTTCTTCGGATCCTATCCGTTATTCTTCTCCAGTGTCGGCTCGCTTCTTGGCGATTCATATAAAAATTTCCTAAAAGTGACGGAACCAAAGGATTAGTCTTAATTTTAAATCTTATTTGCTTCAGTCACTTACTGCTTCCGGTAAAATAAAATATATATATTTTTTTTTATTTATAACTTTGATTCGACCGTCGTGGCTTCAGCACTCTTTTGGTTCGACTGTTCCTGGGGGATCTCAGGGTTTAGGTTTATATAGCTAGCTGCGGGGTGTGGTGTCGGTCTTTCAGTTCTTCCCCTGCGGCAAAATTCTAGGAAAAGACGGTTCAGGGTCTTGCCCACACATGGGGTCCGACAGGTCAAGGAGAAGATAAAGATTATGATTCCTAGTACTCCAATGCTGCAGGCGACGGTGCTGTAGGCAGTAGTTTTCCATTCTTGAATTTTTCTTTCTCTAAGTTGTTGAGCTTTTTGAATAATATCATTAAGCGTTGCTTCTATATTGCTATGATCTGACACCCATATTTCATCTGTAGTTTCCGTTAAATTAATATTAAATTTTTCACGCGTTGGTTCATACAATTGCAGAATGCTGAGGTTGCTAGATGGTGTGTAATGATGTAGAAATTTAGTTGCTTGAGTAGACGGGTGACTCATCGTGGCGGTTTTTGCTTTAATTTTGCAACCTGGTTGTATTGTTATTGTTCCACAGTTTTCAATAATTGCATGGTCTCTAAAACCGGCGCATTCAATTCGTATTTCTTCTTCTCCCTTGGCACTAAAAATCCAATTTCCTGGAGTATCAAGAACTTTCCAGTATGTCTCTTGTAATTCCTGCAATATTATGTTACATTGATTTAATATTAATTTTCTATTAAGCATCAAGTTGATGTTGCAGCTGGGCGTCTGTCTTATCTTTCTTAAAGGAGATGTAGCGGGGCATATTAAAGTAGAACTCGTGGTTGAACATTTTTCCAAGTCTTCTTTTTCTAACTCATAGTAGCTATCAGAGTCTTCGTTTATTGCAATATATTCTGTATTCGGTTTTATTGTAGCATATTTGTCTCCATCCAGATTTTGTTTTGCCGGTAATGGTACGGCTTTATATAATTTATATTTCCCTGGGCTTATTAATGGTATATGTAATGCGTAGATTAATCGGTTTTTAATATATGCAATTTGTAAATTTGATATTTTAATTAATCGATCCATTCCTTCTTCATTTATTGCTACGGGAAATTCTTCGTGTGGAACTCGTTCCCTGATTGCCTTAGAATTTTGTATTAATTGTTGTGGAGGTATTATTCGAGGATGTATTAATCCTTGTTTTCCAAAAAGTATTCCATCAATAAGAGTATTTATATTTAATTCATGTTCTAAAATTGCGTCATTAATATTTACAACTGCTTGATGAAAATATTCATTAATTTCAATTTTTGCATATTCATTTGTAAGATTTAATATTCTTTCACTTATGCGGCGGTTCATCGCAATCATTTGTTGTTTAATTTTCGAAGTCACGTTCTGTAATTCTCCGAACCTCGTCTTGATTGCTATCGTTTGGTTTATGAATAGGGCAGCAAGATCATCAGTTTTACTTTCTATATGTTTCAATGCTTCATTTATATGATTGGCATCTTCCAACGTCATTGTGCCAAATAATATTTTACTAATTTCTCCAATAAATTCTAACGGAGCTCTTCGCGATCTTGATTTCTTTAACAGTTCGCCTATGCGATTTTGATATTGTCTTACTTTATCTAGTTTTGCTTCGGCTAGCAGCAATGATTTCTGGGATTGGCATATTTTTGAAATGTTATTACATTGCCAAATAACCATTTTTAATTCTCTCTGGAGTCCTATAGCTGCATCAGCGATTCCGTTTAGATCAATGTATGTGATCATTTTCCAAGAAGTTTCGTAGGTACGCAAGTCGCCGATGGATTCGTAGAACACTCCAGGGTTATCCTTGAGAGTCGTTATCATGTATCTTTCCTGCGTCATCCCAGACCTGTAATGCGAGCTAGTTTAATTCTGTCCATATGTACTGTCTTGGTTTGATTTCGTTTAGTTAATATTTTAATATTATTGTTTGGTAGTATTTCTATAACTTCAAATGGTCCTTGATATTCATCATCAAATTTACCTCTCTTTTTTCCTCTTAATAAATATACAAAATTTCCTACTTGATAATTTTGTATTTTCTTTTCTTTTATTCTTTTATCATAGTAATGTTTGTATCGTGTTTTTGCGTTTCCTAGATTTTGTATTGCAAGCTGTCTCAAGTCACTTAGTTTGT
Organism: Cardiocondyla obscurior; assembly: GCF_019399895.1. Lineage (NCBI taxonomy): Eukaryota > Metazoa > Arthropoda > Insecta > Hymenoptera > Formicidae > Cardiocondyla > Cardiocondyla obscurior. The sequence continues at coordinate 49,468 of NW_027228819.1, read as the reverse complement.
CAATTAATTCAGCTATGTAATCATTATATGTTTCTAGTGTGTCATCTGTTTTAAATTCAGATGGTAGTCGTGCATTCCTGCCGTACACTAATTCATAAGGAGTAAATTTAGTTCCTTCATGCACACTTGTATTGTAAGAAAACATTGCATGTTCAAGCCAGTTATCCCAATCTTTTTCATTAGCAATATAATGTTTTAAATATTCTACTAAGACATGATGACTTCGTTCCAACGAGCCATTTGATTGAGGGTGAAAGGCTGTTGTACAATATTGTTTAATCCTGAAATATTTTGCAAATTGTTTCATCATGGAGCTAGTGAAATTTGATCCTTGATCCGTCAAAATAGCTTTAGGGCTTCCAAATTGGCAGATAAATCTTCGAGTAAATGCCTTTGCAATTTCTTCTGAGTTTGTTAAGATGAGTGGTACAGCAAGAGAATATTTTGTTAATTGATCTTGAATTGTTAGAATAAATTCATTTCCATTATCAGTTATGGGTAATGGTCCTACTATATCCATAGCTACTTTATCAAAAGCGTTCATTGGTGTGTCGGTAATTACCATAGGCTGCTTATTCTTTACCCGCACCAATTTCTTTTTCTGGCAGCTGTTACATGATTGAATAAAGTTCTCTACTTGTGTCTTCATATTATCCCAATAATATTTATGACGAATACGTGAGACTGTTTTTGCAATTCCCTTGTGTCCTCCAACGCTTGATTCATGTGATTCTCGTATAATTCGTAATCTATCTTTGATTTCTGGTACACATATTTGTCCTTTATATACCGTAATTTGAATTTCTGTATTTAAAAATGTTAATCTTATAATGTTACGAATTTTAAACCATGGGATATTTAAGCTGCTTTGGCTTTGAGATATTGCTGCGTAAAGAACATTTTGCGCTAGCATTATACTTCTCAATTCTTTAAATCCGTTATTTATATCTCTTTCTTTAATGTCGTTGTTTAATTCATCTTTCACTATGATGCCAAAAGTCTTTCGATTACTTTTTTGTTGTGTTAAGACGTGTCCGAGAACGCCTTTAAAATTATTTGGTTTATAACATATTTTTCTTTTAATTAATTCTTGTCCTATTTCGTCTATTGGGTTTCCTCTTGTGTCCATGAAATAAATTATGTTATTATTTTTCATCCAAATGTGGTCACGTGAATCCAAAAGATTAACAAACACTGGTACATTTTCTGTAATTCTTGGTTTTTATTTTCTTTAATAGCTTTTCTAACAGGTTTCTTATTTGAATATTTTTTCTTAGACTGTTTCTTAATTTTGATTTTATCTGGGATAGGTTTTGTTGTTTTGCTAACGTTCTTGTTTTCAAGATTTATGGGTTTGGTTTTAGCTTGATAAAACGGTGGCGAAAATATTTTTTCCATTTCTGAACTGCTGCTGGTTTTGTCGGTTGGTGCTTTTATATTACGGTAATTAAATCGTTGCGGCTCCATATCATAGTCCATGTTCTCTTCTACACTTATTTCCATTGCTTCTAGTTCTTTTTTATTAAGCGGAATATTTTCTTCTATTACATTAATGTTATCTATGTCATCTGGCATTTTTTGGATTTTATTTTTAAAATCAATTGATTTTGGTAATGTTCTTTTTAAAGTTGGTGGTTCATGTACATCTGCTTGTACTTGAATATTTGTTTGGACTTGAAAACTATCGCTGGAATCCATTTCCATAGGAATTTGTGTAATTTCATCGAGATTCAAATTTTTATTGTTGATCCGTTTTTTAGGGACACCCGTTGTATAGTCTTCCTTCCTTTTGAGCTTCTTGTGATCGACGCTAGGGGCGGTGTAAACTTCTACTTCAAGTGATGTGGCGCTGTGATCATCTTGACCACGCCCTAAAGGTGCATTCACGGGTGTGGCACTTTCTTTAGGACTGTCGCAACTTTTATTTTCTTCTCCCGAGCTTGAATTTTTAATAATTTTTTTATGTTTCTTACGTTTCCGTTTTCTGCGTAAAGCATAATCAGATGAGCTACTAACATGTTTTCTCTTTTCTCCCTTTAGACAGTTTTTTGAATCGTCAGTTTCATCGTCGGTGTCGTAATAATAAGATTCTGTATCGTCGTCGCTACTGTCCCAAGCTTTTAGAAATTTATCTTTTACAGATTGTTCTTTTCTACTGTCACTGTCATCATATGGAGTTAATTCATGTGGTCTAAGTTTTTGATGAGGAGCAGGATTTCCTGAATCGCTGGTTTCTCGTGCTCTTTTAAAGTAGGATGCGTTATTTTTGTTTCTTGTGTTCTTGCTCAATTGACTTTTCGCTAGAAGATGATAATGCTCGTTTGGCACGTAGCGGATAAACTTTTTGTTCTAATTCGACAGGATTTCGAGACAATGCGTCAGCGTTTTTGTTTTTCTTACCAGGTTTATATTTTATTTGATACTCATACTCGGCTAACTTGAGTCTCCATCGCATAAGTCGTGAAGTTGGATCAGATATGGAATTTAACCATTCCAAGGGTTTGTGATCCATTACTAAAGTAAATTTGCGACCGTAAATATATGGACGAAAATGTTTTACAGCGTATACAAGAGCTAATAATTCTCTTTCAGTAGGAGAGTATCTAGTTTCCGCGTCATTTAACACTCGCGATGCGTATGCTATCGGGAGGTCGTTTCCTATTTTTCCTTGACTTAATATTGCTCCAATTGCAAATCCTGAAGCATCTGTTGTTATGACAAAAGGTTCGTCAAAATTCGGATACTGTAGTATTGGCTCTGAACATAAAGCATTGCGTAGTACGTCAAATGCGTTTTGCTGTTGCTCTTTCCATTCAAAGGCTATAGTTTGCTTTGTCAAGTCTGACAAAGGTTTAGCGATCTTGGAAAAGTTTTCGATAAATCGTCGATAGTATCCGGCAAGTCCAAGAAACTGTTTAATATTTTTCTTGTTTTTGGTATAGGAAAATTTTTACAGCATCAATTTTTTAGGATCTGGTCGTACTCCATTTTCTGTGATTATATGCCCAAGATAAGCGACTTCTCTTTTTAGAAATTCGCATTTGTCTGGCTGCAAAAATAAATTTGCTTCTTCCAGACGTTTCATGAGTCTTTCAAACTTGACTGCGTGTTCGTTAAGAGATCGCGCATAAATTACAATGTCATCGAGATAGACAAACAACTCGATTCCCTGTAATCCAGTCAAAACTTGGTCCATTAATCTCTGAAATGTAGCAGGAGCATTTTTCAATCCAAACGGCATTCGATTATATTCAAAATGTCCATAGGGTGTTGAAAATGCAGTTTTATGTTTGTCCTTTAGATCCATTTCAATTTGATGAAACCCAGATGCTAAATCAAACACAGAAAAATATTTAGCACTTCCAAGCTGATCTAGTATGTCAACGATATTTGGTAGTGGATATGCGTCTCCAATGGTCTTATCATTTAGTGCCCGAAAATCAATTACAAGGCGCCATTTTTTATTTCCCTGAGAGTCATCCTTTTTTGGGACTATCCACAACGGAGAGTTGTATGGCGAACTAGACGGTTCTATAACACCTTTTTCCAACATTGCGTCAACTTGTTTCTGTATTTCCTCTTTATGAATTTGAGGATACCGATATTGCTTGACGTTGATTGGTCGATCATCAGTAGTGAATATTCGGTGTTTGAGAACGCTTGTCGCGCCTAGCGGCTCTTCAGCCAATTGAAATCTTTCCGCATACGTTGTTACTAGACCAATGACGTTGGATTTTTCTTCATCGTTTAAATGATTCAAACGTAATTGTTGTAATATTTTGTTTATACGTGTTTCATGATTTTTATCATTAATACTATCTTGTGTTACGACTTCTTTCTTCTCATGTGCTTCTTCAAACGGATATAACTTTACTGTAGGGACCGCTAATTGTATATCCTCGTCCGATGAATTTATTGCATATAAATATGCAATTCCATGGTGATTAGATACTACGGCGTCACCTAAGTACACCTGTGGTCCTGCGTTCAGTTTAGGAATATATCCGTATTTTGTTTCTGGATTTGCTACTCGAATATAAATCTGTTTTCTTGTTCTAGCTGGAATTGTAACAATTTCATTGTCGTGAAAATAATATGGAGTTCCGTTTACAACTAGACAAGCCCTCGGGTAGTCTATTGTTGCCTTTTGATTTTTAAAGAATTCTGTGCCCAATATTCCATCTTGCTGGATTGGGAAATCGTTGGGAACCACATGAAACAGCACTTCATTACCGAGAATGCGTAATTTAACTACGCCTATGGTGCGAGTGCGTCCCTTTGTTATTCCACTCAGAATGTACACAATTTTTGTATCAATTGGTACCTCTTTAATTAATGAATTCTTCTTAATCAAATTAATATCGGAACCTGTGTCAATCATAAAGTTTCCACGGTTATCAATAATGTCTAGGCTAGGTAAAACGACAGATGGTGGTCTTCCAATTTCGTTGCCTGTGATTCTTACGCTTGCGATTCTGTTGGTGCTTCTTGCGGGCTCACAAGGCGCACTTGGGGCCGTTCGTTCAGCGCTGCGCCTGCTCGCTGACCCCGTTCTTGGTTTCCCGAAAATCCTTGTGGTCTGCGGGTGTTATTCATTTGAATCCCCTGAGTTCTGGGAGCTTCGTTCACTTGATTTCCACGAGCTCTTAGATTATTATTATACTCCCGTTTTCGACATTGTTCAAGGCAGTGACCAGGAGTTTTACAATAACGACAGAATAGTCCTACGTTTTGCGAGTTTGTAAAATTTGGGCGATTTCCGCGATTAATATTTTGAGCATTAAAATTATTAAAGTTTGAATTTCGTGGTAGTACTGTTGGTATTATTTGTCTCATATTTCGATTTGGAATTCTTGGCTGTAAAGCTCTACATTCGGCGCGAACATGACCAGTGTTTTTACAATATGAACAGATTTTAGGTTGCCATTGTACGTGAGAAACTTGCGCGAGAGGATTTATAGTACTGCATGAATATGTATCATGTCCATATCCTAAGCAATTGTTACAGCGAATTGACTGCATAAGTCCTTCCGTTATTTTTACTCGTTGAGCGTGTTCATTATATTCTACTTCCGCTTTTATAGCACTTTCTATCGCATTATTTAACGAAGTCGGATCTCTAGGATAAATTCTCGTATAAATGTCAGTTTTTAATCCGGTTAAGAAATTTCGTACCGCATTATTTTCTGCAGAGCTTATAAATGGCATTACTTGGCTTGGATTTTCTGTTTGATAACAGGATTTTAATTGATGCAATATCATAGATACACGACTGCCATAATCAACTACAGACTCTTCCGGATGCTGTGTTACTTTTGAAAGTTCTCCATGCAATTGTGAGGATGAATAGACAGGTGCAAATCTGGTTCTTAATACTGTCAACAGCGTATCTATGTCATTATATTCTCCGCTTAATGCTACTCTTAGCGCGGGACCCACTAATTTATTTTTTATTATTTGAACAAGTCCATACTCGGCATGAGGAGCTACCATATTTCTGGCATGCATACAGCTAGTGACAAATTGATTGACAGGCATGTTTTTGCCGTCAAACGGGAGAATCGTTTCCCCCGCATCGCGTAGGCTTACGTATGACATTGCTCTACGATTCACGTTATCCTCGTTAACACTCATGCTTCCAATTTGATGAGTTAATGAGTCAATGTTAGCTTCTACAGACATTTCTGTGTTTTAATAAATTATAAAATAAGATGTGCACACTTACATGGAATGTACGGCCAGAAATAAGATGATTATGTAGAATTCCATTTAAATAATTTTGCAGTTCCTTAAGCGTATCCTTTATCTCCGCAATTTCCCTTCGGAAAATTTCTCTTTTTCAGATAACGATAAGATGTCCGTTAATCTGTTTATAAACGAGCTTTTCCACTTAAGGGAATATCTTTAAATCCAAAAATATTTCTCAATTCTTTATGGATTTTTAAAGTACTCCACGGGGATGGTATTTTGTAGTGTATCCCACCGTTGCCACCAAAAATTCTATCCTTACATGTGACGTCCTGAAGTCCGAAGTGGTCTCGAGACCTGGTTCGACCATGTAATGATGAATAATAATAATTAAAGGGTTCTTCTGCGGTTAAGGAGGCTAAAACTCCAAGATAAAGGTCACTTAATGATTCACTGTTGAAGAGTTGATGATTTGTTCCCAGAGTAGATTTATTGTTGAACACAAATTTTTACAATATTTCAATATAATTAGTAAAGTTGGTATTATAGTTTAACGAATTTGTAATATGCGTATTTTTATTTATATCTTGACAGCGATAAAATTGTAGCGCGAGAAAGTTAAAAGTAAAAGGGGTTGAATAATAGTAGAAGTAACTGAAGTAGTGGGCGCGATAAAAGCTGGCTTATGGTTTTCTGAACTGCTTATATACTATTTTAGAACAATGGAAAGGAGTAGTTCTGACCTTGACAATCCTTATTTGGTTACAGAGTTTCAGATTGGTCCACGTAGGTTCAACCTTGGTTCCTTATATGGTAACGAATTTCGCTATTGGCTTGAAAGGCTGGCCTTGGTTCGAGAAAGTGTTTTGTCATGACTCAGAACTATGACTCACAAGTAAGCTCTGTTTTTCTATTATTTTATCTGATGGCCTTTAAACATACTTTACATAAATTGTCTAAGAAATGTCTTAGAGTATGTTTAAAGTATTAATAAATTCAGTCTTAGATCTCTCCATTTTTTCCTTGTGTTAACATAATATTATATATATATATATATTTTATAGTTTAAATTATTGAATGTAAAAGCTATTTTCTTTATGGGACTCAAGGATATATCCTTGAGTCTATTTCTGTATTGAAGGCAGTGAGAGTGCTGGTTAAAATCTACTTTCTACCGCACTAGGTTTTAATACTTGGTTTAGATAGAAACAATTCTTCTATTTTAATCATTAATTAACTAAAGGATATTTATATATTTTATTTTATATATAAAAGAGTTGTTTCTTTACATTATACATATTTTCCAAGTGTTTAACTAAAGCATTTCTTATTTTATATATAATATAGATTTTATATAATAATAATAATTATTATAATTGTTAGAAGTTGTTAAGTTTGTTAATTGTTCTCTACTGTTATTGTTTCTATTACAGGATAGCAGAGATAAGACCAGAGTTGCTATTTATCAACTAATAATAGGATGGTAAGAATTACATGCTTTAGTATATCTATATATATATAGAATAAAAGTTTTAAAAATTCATAAAAGCTAAATTAATAGGAATTAAGAAAAGTTATTTTGCAGGGATTAATGATTCATTATAGTCTTTAACTTCTATTATAAAATTTAAAGAAGGTCAATTGTTAACTTGAAATTGTTTATAACAATTTATTAATTTGTTTATTAATATAAGATTTTTAATTACTCAGTTGTGCGTTATAGCGATGAGTCTTTGTTCCGTTCGTAGTTGGTTATTAGGAGCATTAGTTTAGAAAATGTTGGTGTTACTATTTTGTGTCATTTGTGTCGGTCTCTGATTTTGAACAGTGGTCATAACTCGAGAACTAAAAGAGTTAGAAAGAAAATGTTTAATAGTTTTTTAAATGGGAGCTCAAATGTGACAAAATACACGTAACAGAATTTTGAATAATTGGATAGTGTTTTATTTGTTTATAACAATTTGGATAATTAACTAATTAAGAAAGTTTATTTATAGAACCATTTTTATTCCTTTATTCAATTACTTTATAAATAAATTAATAGTTTATTAATATTTTATAATTTAAAAGGTCTTTTATTAACTTTTGTATCTCTTGTTTTTCAGCAAAAAGGTATTCCAGTTCTTCAAATTATCGGAGTTTGTAAAATTCCTATATCTCGGAATCTATGAGGAGTAGAAGAAAGTATAATATATGGATTTGGGGTAATTTTGCAAATGCCGAAGGATGTACGGAACAGAATTTGAAAATAATGTACTTGTTTAATTTGTTTATAACAAATTTAATAATTAATTAATAAAGAATAACTTTTATAAAAGTTAATTTGAATATTTATTTACTCTTAATACAAATATAATTATAAGTTCTTGAAATGTTGCAAATAAAGGGAGTTCTCTCTGTACGTGTGTTGAAATGTATGTATGTATGGGTAAGAGTAAAAGTTTAAAAATTCGTAGCTGCTAAACTAATAAAAATTAAGAAAAGATATTTAGTATACGTTAATAATTCATAGGGAAGTATGATTTAGCGTTATAAAATTTGCGTGTTAATGGTTATTAAATTTAATTTATTTATAACAATATACTATTAATGCCCACAAAGGTATAAGTCTATATGGGTTTTTTAGATGGAAAATCATAGGGCTCTTCACATCTAAGAGGATATGGCTTGATCTTTAATGGTTTAATAATTATTAAGGATTTTACGCGGCTGATGTATCAGGAGAACATGAGTGGGTAACTTTAAAAATTTATAAGTCCAAAACTAAGGCAGATTAAGAAATGGTTTATAAGGGTTTGTTATTAGTTATTTAAGGCTCTTTAGAACGTATATAACAAAAAGTAAAAATTATTAAATTTTTAATTTTATGTTGGTTGATCGAGAGTCTAAGTTCTATAAGAGAGCTCACGCGGCTAAGTCCATCGTATAGTCTGTGCGGCTAAGTCCATCGTTCATTTTCGCGGCTAAGTCCGTCTCGAAATTCATACTTAGTAATTTTTATAGATGAAAAGACAAGAGTACGCGCGGCTAAGTCCTATGCCTTTACCATTCTCGCGGCTAAGTCTTTGTACGTACATTTATATATATGGTTCGAGGACCGATTGACTCCGGGTATTATTTAAATTAATTAGGTATGCAAGGTGAGTAAAAATTATTATTAGGGTATGGTTTTAAAGGAAAAGGTTCAAGGTTTAATTTAAATTAATCAGCATATTTTTATGATTATTATTTTTAAAAATATTAAGGGTTAAACTTGTGGTCCCGGTAATTACCGTTAGACGCAGATATATATGTATGTACATTGGCACTTACTGGGACTTTTGCCTTATAACGGGTGACTTTTCCTTTAATTCTTTTTATAAATTAGGTTTTTGATTTTATATAGAAAATGTTATAATAAAAGTTATTATAGGTCTTATAGGCTTTTCAAAAAAAATTATAATTAATATTGTTTATGGTTTATTATCAAAAGTTATATATTATAAGTTATATATATATTATTATTTAATAATGGTGTGATTATTTTCATATATTCTGTTTCTATAGAGAGAGACGAATACAGCTATATAATTTTTCTATCAGTTATATTGTTTTTATATTTTATTTTATTTTTATACGATTTGATTTGTGGTTCCTTAGTTTCATAAGAGAAAAGTTGAACTGAGAGATTCAAATTCAGGAAATTTTTATATCTCGGAAACTATTACAGATACCGAAAAAATGGTATATACAAAAGTTTTTGTATTTTTAACAACAAGATTGATAGCCATCACAGTTTTTATATTTTATATATAATTTTAATTGTTTATAACAATTGATATTAAAAAATGTCTTATTATGAAACTGTTATTTTTACGTATGTTGTTACCGTAAGACAGAAGAACATGTTTCTATATATTTTTTATTTATATATCATTGTTATAAGTTTTATTTTCAATAGTTAATAATTGTTCATAAGATTTGTTAGTAGGAGTTGTCACAAAATGTCGGTTTCTTGGGTCTACATGTGTAATTGAGTGTAGTTAGAGTAAATTTAATGGGTCAGGTTATGATTGGTTGGCTCTGGACTTGACTTAAAACGGACTTATTGTAGATGTCGCTTGTGTCTCTTTAAAGATTTGTCGAGTGACTGTACTACAAGTGGTGAAATTTATGAATGCCGGTGTAGTTGGTGTAGTAGAATTATTTTTAATAATATGATTTTTGAAAAATTTTCGCCGGTGGTGAAGTTTTTACCCGTGTTAATAAAACGTCTCCTAGTCGTCGCAGGATGTGACACTAATGAAAGGACCCGGTTATACTGCCGTAACAAGTGGAGAAGTCATCCACATGATTAAATGCATTCCAGTGGAGTGTAAAATTAGACACACCGAAGACTGCTACAACGAGTTGCCAATTACGAGGCACAACGAATCGTTCTTCTTATTACCAAGATCCCGGATAATCACGAGAAAAGGTACAGTTCGTGATTGCCATGGTTTATTACCTGCCATGTACAAAATCGAAAACACTTGGTATAGAGTAGCACCACGACCAATGGAAACTCTTCCGCCTCCAATAATCGAACCACTATCACAACCTAAATGGCATTATACCAGCCCAGCAGGTCTAGCAGCGAGCGGAATCTACTCTACCGACGACCTAGACCGACTCAGGACACACATAATGTTTCCAGTGGAAAAACCAGCAATGATTAACAACATTGCACAAGGCGCGATGGGAAATAAAGTCGCACCTGGATCAATATCTATGATTGGCTTACTGGATGAAGCCACACTTGATCATATTGCTGAAAATACGGGACGACGAATCTGGAAAGGATTCATGTCATTTGGATCAGCCAGTGCAGGAATATTGGCAATCTTCCTAATCATCCGATTTGTAAAACTCTGCATGGATACCATTATTCATGGTTACGCTCTACACACCGTCTACGGATGGAGTCTTCATCTATTGGGAGCCTTGTGGAGTTCAGTCACGCACCTGTTACTACACCTGGAAGGAAAACCAACAAGGGAACGAGAGCCAGATATCCCCAAAGAAGATAAACCCCATTCAACGATAGAAGCTCTTCACCCGCCATCAACCTCCAAAGCTGATTTTCCTGAAGAAAAGGTACCCCACAAGTATACATACGCATCACTGCGTCAATATATAGACGGAAATAATTAAGTATAGTTTTAAGCAAAAACATTGGCACATTGGCCAATCTTTTATTTTAAGGGGGGAGGTGTTACGACCCCACAACACATAGTTAATAAGAAACACTACGCCTAAGAAATTTTTCGCCATTTTACTTGTATGACACTTCTAATCTATTTTAGACCTATAAGAATTAATCTACTTAGACGCATGTGCGTCAATATACCACTTCGTAAACACATTATATAAGAATAGCATTAAGCATAAGATAGTATTGCGTAATCGTATTGCGTACCACATGGACCTGCGTCATCGCCTACGTCATCACCCCCACGCAACAGTCAGCAGAGCAGACGCGTCATCGCCCCACCAACAGTCAGCGGCGGCGCGCGCATTATCCCCACCTGCGTCATCGCCCCATCAAGGGCCAGCGGCGGCGCGCGCATCACCCCCACCGTCAGCCAACGACGATGGAGGGGATCAAACCGAAGGAGGTCCATGCCCGAGCTAGAGAGCTCACTTCGTACCCAGTTCTAAGTCGAGTCACATCTCTCTAAGGAGAGTCCATCCCGCGTGCGGGTCCTTTACTATTTTCTTCTAGTTCGTACTTATATCTTAAACTTTATTCTTGTATAACCAACATTATTGTAACGTAACTTTAGAATATATACTTATTGTTAATTCTACATCGTGTGCTAGATTCAGTGATACCTTACCTTACCATAATCCAACAGTTTCACTATTTGCTATATTTATTAACCTGTGTGATTGAAGATTGATTTCGGTGCAGCCGCACTGCACGTCTTTGAGATTCAGTCTAACAGGTATTCCTGCGTTGGAAGTGGTGCAGCCGCACTGCACGCTTTCTGCCTGGAATCTTTAGTTAACTTATTCATATTCTGTGAAACTACCCATGACAAACTCTAAATCACGACGCGGCGGCCGTAAATATCAAATACGTAAAATCACCGCGTATTATCACGCGCTAAATCGACACTCTTGTGGAACTTCGATCTATCATCTGAAGCCGATTACCTACGTCATAAAGAGGCCTTCCTTGAACGACATCCCGAAGGACGCCCCACGCAGGAGAGCCTACGAAAATCCACCTCAGAAGGAAGTCAAAGACTGCGACGCTGAATTCATAGAAACGCAGAGGAAGCAATCCAAAGCAGCGCAGATGAGATGCCGAGATTGGGTAAGTACCTGCCAACCTCATTTGTAATGTTCGTTTTAAACGGAAATGTGCCCGCCGAGTCAGGCTAATTACTGTAGAGTCAACGAAAGAAACTACGCGTTATTAAATCTAACTGCTACTAGATCAGAGTGGATAGCAAACGCTTGCTGTGTCCATAAAATATACCGACGACATCGCGAAACTCGTGAGCTATATTGTCTCGGTTGTGCACCCTTAATAGACTCTTTCAAATCCAACTTTGTACACGTCGTCGATCATTACCTGTATTTCGGGAACGCTCCTAATACATTAAAGTGTCGCGAGTGTAGAATAAAATTAGAGCTGTCGGAAGCTTACAGGAATTGTGGCGTTTGCCCCTTAGTTCATCGCGATTTTATACGTTATCTTGAATTAAGCGGAGATACAGTATATTTGCTAGGAGAACCAGTAGAAATATTCATCGATCATATAGGGAGTGAATCTCAGTAAAAGAACGTAAATGTGCCCAAATCGACCCCGTCCTCGAATGCCCGTTAGCACAGCTCCTTTGGGATTAACCAGAGCAGTTATCAATTGGTTGCTCCAAGCTAGGTGCGAAATCAGATACCGTCACTTCGAACAAAAGGTTACGCGTCTTCCCTTTTGCCGTAGATGCATGCTTAATTCCGGATACCCGACTTCAGAATTTGACTACGTACCGTCTCATCGCATCCTTATCGGAATACGTAGTGGAGAATACGAATGTAGCAATTGTGGTGTTTTAATAGCAGATTCACATAATATCCGACATTGCCCCTTGTGTATAGAAACGATAGATCGTTTTCTAGATTACCTTGACGAAAATCCGGAAGATCAACCATATTTAGATAGTGAACCGACTATAATTACTATTGTATACCGGAGATTACCAGTGCCAGATGCCTCATAAATTGTAAAATAAATATTTCGTGGTCCGAGCGAGTAAAAGAATCCCTTGATCGGAAGCCGTAACACGCTGAACTTTCTTGATCCCATAAATGCCTAAGACCCGCGGTTCGAAATTGTTTTGAAACATCCGCAATCGCCGGGACGTAACACTGGCACCGGAGCGGAGCACCGCTTGAGCTTATTACGATTGTCTCAAGGTTTGCGCATGGTGTCGGCATTGTTCATTTTCAAAACGAAAGACGTTGAGTTTTGGTCGATAAAATATTTTTTACTATCGGCAACCTAAAATGTGTTTTGTAAAATTCTTGCGAATGTTGGGATTTAGCTTTTAGACAACAAGATAAACACAAATTCCAAATTTGAAAATTACGGCTTATTACCACGCGTTGAATCGACAATCGATCGAAAAACCCAAAAATCATTAATCATCTACAATACCGCCTGACACCAATCAGTGTGGTCCTGAAAAAGCCGAACTTAGACAACATCATAAAAACGATTCCCGCAGGCAGGCGTACGGAAACCATTTACGAAAGAACGCCATATCCTGCAACTTCATCAAAGAACAAAAAAAAACACCGCGAAGTACAATCGAAATGCCAGCAGTGGTTGAACCAAACTAATAGTTACATTTAATTCTTTGTGCTTCTGCTCCGCAAGTCACATCCGACTAGACTAGCTTATTCTTGTTCAGACTTGCTTAATTTTTTTTAACTTTTACTTTACCCTATTGTTCTGTGATATTTCCTAACTTTCATTTTTTTATTTTTTGGTCCTATTGTCATTCGGTACTCCGCAGTGAAGGTTGTCTTTACTTTTTCTCCTGGCTTGTAGAAGTTTGGTAAAATTTTGTGCATAAATATTTTAAATTTTATTTGCATCAATGAAACTTGATTTCTGTCATTATGTATAATGTGCCTGTCCTGTCGATCCGTGCCACAGTAGTAATACTCGCGACACGGCTCTATTAAACTTGACTCATACGCTAACTGAATAGTTAGACACAGGCCGCTGTGTCCATAAAGTATATAGACGGCATCGCGAAACTCGCGATAATTATTGTTTAACCTGCGCACTCGACGCTGATAGACTTAAAATCAATTTTGTTCTTGTTACCGGACATTATCTTTGTTTGGGACTTTCCTATAATTTTTTAAGGTGCCATCACTGTAGAATAATTTTAGAAATTTTTGAGATGTATTAAGATTGTGATTACTGCCGATTAGTACGTTGCGATTTTTCCCCTTTGCTTAACCCTGAGTAGAGATAGATATTTTTTTAAATCAATTCCGTTGAGATTTTTATAGAAACTAACTACAGTTTAGTTTACATTAATAAATGTGTTCAAGGCAACTATGCGCGCGTGCACCCACCTGTAAAATCTTGTTGGATTTAACTAGAATAATTATAACTGGCTAGCTCATGCCACTTGCGAAACCAGGTATTGATTGTATGAGCAAAAGGTAACGCGTCTTTTTTTTTGCCAGAGGTGTATGCTTAGATCTGGGCAACTTTCTTCGGACTTTTATTACATACCATCACATAAAATCAACATCGGCTTAAGTCAAAGAGAATACGAATGCAGTAACTGCGGTGTGCTTGTCGCAATTCGCAAAATATCAGACATTGCCCACTGTGTTAAAAAGCAATATTGTTATTTTTAAATTACTTTGAGCAAAACCCGCAGGATCAACCTTACTTAAATAGCAAAGCGACTATTATTTGTATTAAATATCAAAAAGTTGCCTTCACGTAAATTGATTTTATTTTGTTAAATTATTGTTACTTCCGTAATTGCCTAAACCCGTAGTCCAAATCCGCCTTAGACGTTCGCGACTACCGAGACGTAACATTTGCAATACAGTGAATAATTTTTTAGGTAAAGTTAATAATTAATATATTTATTTATATACGGTACTGGACGCGCTCGTCCAATAGTGGGCTTATTAATTTTTGGTAAAATTAAGTTTTGTTTTAACACTTTAGCCCATTAATCGCATGGTTGTTTGGTTTTCTAGATAAATATTACCAAACTATTTTTTCGATATAAAATATTGTTTCGCGTGTTCCTTATTATGGTTATGTAATGATTTGGAAACTGGTACGGTATATTAACATTATTAAATATTTTGTTGTTGGACTGATCGCTTGAAATAGAGTTGCTATCTGATATATCTAATACGCCGCTATCCGCATATTTGTTATTATAATCGTCACTCAAGAGAGCATTTAAATCTAAGCGAGCATCGTTTTAATTTATGTTACTTGATTTGGGTAGGATATTTATGTCTGATGTATTGCGCGCTTGTATGTCGGTTATCGTTTCACATATTTTTTTATTATCTTTTTTACTTATATTACCGGTGTTGGGAATGTTACGTCCCGGCGATTGCGGATGTTTCAAAACAATTTCGAACCGCGGGTCTTAGGCATTTATGGGATCAAGAAAGTTCAGCGTGTTACGGCTTCCGATCAAGGGATTCTTTTACTCGCTCGGACCACGAAATATTTATTTTACAATTTATGAGGCATCTGGCACTGGTAATCTCCGGTATACAATAGTAATTATAGTCGGTTCACTATCTAAATATGGTTGATCTTCCGGATTTTCGTCAAGGTAATCTAGAAAACGATCTATCGTTTCTATACACAAGGGGCAATGTCGGATATTATGTGAATCTGCTATTAAAACACCACAATTGCTACATTCGTATTCTCCACTACGTATTCCGATAAGGATGCGATGAGACGGTACGTAGTCAAATTCTGAAGTCGGGTATCCGGAATTAAGCATGCATCTACGGCAAAAGGGAAGACGCGTAACCTTTTGTTCGAAGTGACGGTATCTGATCTCGCACCTAGCTTGGAGCAACCAATTGATAACTGCTCTGGTTAATCCCAAAGGAGCTGTGCTAACGGGCATTCGAGGACGGGGTCGATTTGGGCACATTTACGTTCTTTTACTGAGATTCACTCCCTATATGATCGATGAATATTTCTACTGGTTCTCCTAGCAAATATACTGTATCTCCGCTTAATTCAAGATAACGTATAAAATCGCGATGAACTAAGGGGCAAACGCCACAATTCCTGTAAGCTTCCGACAGCTCTAATTTTATTCTACACTCGCGACACTTTAATGTATTAGGAGCGTTCCCGAAATACAGGTAATGATCGACGACGTGTACAAAGTTGGATTTGAAAGAGTCTATTAAGGGTGCACAACCGAGACAATATAGCTCACGAGTTTCGCGATGTCGTCGGTATATTTTATGGACACAGCAAGCGTTTGCTATCCACTCTGATCTAGTAGCAGTTAGATTTAATAACGCGTAGTTTCTTTCGTTGACTCTACAGTAATTAGCCTGACTCGGCGGGCACATTTCCGTTTAAAACGAACATTACAAATGAGGTTGGCAGGTACTTACCCAATCTCGGCATCTCATCTGCGCTGCTTTGGATTGCTTCCTCTGCGTTTCTATGAATTCAGCGTCGCAGTCTTTGACTTCCTTCTGAGGTGGATTTTCGTAGGCTCTCCTGCGTGGGTCGTCCTTCGGGATGTCGTTCAAGGAAGGCCTCTTTATGACGTAGGTAATCGGCTTCAGATGATAGATCGAAGTTCCACAAGAGTGTCGATTTAGCGCGTGATAATACGCGGTGATTTTACGTATTTGATATTTACGGCCGCCGCGTCGTGATTTAGAGTTTGTCATGGGTAGTTTCACAGAATATGAATAAGTTAACTAAAGATTCCAGGCAGAAAGCGTGCAGTGCGGCTGCACCACTTCCAACGCAGGAATACCTGTTAGACTGAATCTCAAAGACGTGCAGTGCGGCTGCACCGAAATCAATCTTCAATCACACAGGTTAATAAATATAGCAAATAGTGAAACTGTTGGATTATGGTAAGGTAAGGTATCACTGAATCTAGCACACGATGTAGAATTAACAATAAGTATATATTCTAAAGTTACGTTACAATAATGTTGGTTATACAAGAATAAAGTTTAAGATATAAGTACGAACTAGAAGAAAATAGTAAAGGACCCGCACGCGGGATGGACTCTCCTTAGAGAGATGTGACTCGACTTAGAACTGGGTACGAAGTGAGCTCTCTAGCTCGGGCATGGACCTCCTTCGGTTTGATCCCCTCCATCGTCGTTGGCTGACGGTGGGGGTGATGCGCGCGCCGCCGCTGGCCGTTGATGGGGCGATGACGCAGGTGGGGATAATGCGCGCGCCGCCGCTGACTGTTGGTGGGGCGATGACGCGTCTGCTCTGCTGACTGTTGCGTGGGGGTGATGACGTAGGCGATGACGCAGGTCCATGTGGTACGCAATACGATTACGCAATACTATCTTATGCTTAATGCTATTCTTATATAATGTGTTTACGAAGTGGTATATTGACGCACATGCGTCTAAGTAGATTAATTCTTATAGGTCTAAAATAGATTAGAAGTGTCATACAAGTAAAAGGCGAAAAATTTCTTAGGCGTAGTGTTTCTTATTAACTATGTGTTGTGGGGTCGTAACACCTCCCCCCTTAAAATAAAAGATTGGCCAATGTGCCAATGTTTTTGCTTAAAACTATACTTAATTATTTCCGTCTATATATTGACGCAGTGATGCGTATGTATACTTGTGGGGTACCTTTTCTTCAGGAAAATCAGCTTTGGAGGTTGATGGCGGGTGAAGAGCTTCTATCGTTGAATGGGGTTTATCTTCTTTGGGGATATCTGGCTCTCGTTCCCTTGTTGGTTTTCCTCCCAGGTGTAGTAACAGGTGCGTGACTGAACTCCACAAGGCTCCCAATAGATGAAGACTCCATCCGTAGACGGTGTGTAGAGCGTAACCATGAATAATGGTATCCATGCAGAGTTTTACAAATCGGATGATTAGGAAGATTGCCAATATTCCTGCACTGGCTGATCCAAATGACATGAATCCTTTCCAGATTCGTCGTCCCGTATTTTCAGCAATATGATCGAGTGTGGCTTCATCCAGTAAGCCAATCATAGATATTGATCCAGGTGCGACTTTATTTCCCATCGCGCCTTGTGCAATGTTGTTAATCATTGCTGGTTTTTCCACTGGAAACATTATGTGTGTCCTGAGTCGGTCTAGGTCGTCGGTAGAGTAGATTCCGCTCGCTGCTAGACCTGCTGGGCTGGTATAATGCCATTTAGGTTGTGATAGTGGTTCGATTATTGGAGGCGGAAGAGTTTCCATTGGTCGTGGTGCTACTCTATACCAAGTGTTTTCGATTTTGTACATGGCAGGTAATAAACCATGGCAATCACGAACTGTACCTTTTCTCGTGATTATCCGGGATCTTGGTAATAAGAAGAACGATTCGTTGTGCCTCGTAATTGGCAACTCGTTGTAGCAGTCTTCGGTGTGTCTAATTTTACACTCCACTGGAATGCATTTAATCATGTGGATGACTTCTCCACTTGTTACGGCAGTATAACCGGGTCCTTTCATTAGTCTTATCGCCATTTCGTCTGGTGCGATACTGGCTAGTGATAAGGCGTTTTGTAGCACTTGGCGCTCCAATGCGCATTTCTGTTCCATAATGTCTCTGTATAGTTTAGACAGTTGGGTCTTTATATGCTTTTCTACATATATAAATTTAGAATTCACATATGCGAAAATGTCTAAATTATCGACTGATATTTTAGATCTTGTCTTGAAGGTTGCTCCTCTTTTAGTCTCCAATATGAATAGCTTCGGGTGTTCCGTTTGCAGTAATGTGTATCCACACACATTGATTTCGTGCGTTTTGGTCAGAGCAAACGTTGTATCTTGTGATGTCACTGTGTAGATTATTGGGTTGTCTGGGTTATTTCGTGATGTCAATTTTGCAGCTATTCCTTCATACAGTATGTCGTATCGATCGAAGTGGCAGGTATCAGTGGGTAGAATTGGCCAATACGTTTCTGTCCCTTCAGCGTCCATGCAGTATCCTCTTGAAAGAGTGCATTTTGTTCCAACTGGTAGTATCACTTGTCCTGAAGCTCGTTTTACTGGCGCTTCCGAGGATCTGAGTGTAATCTTGATACTGGCCTGTACCACAACGTTCTCCCAATTTCCATATCCATCAGAGTATTGTGATCCGCTACAGCGTCCATCGACTGACACGGATCCGGCTAACGTTGCGCTTCTGAAGTTGGTTGAGTTTTTGGTGAGTCCATCGAGAATGGCGTTGACAATAGTAATGGAGCCGGTGTCGTGTATTCTTCTGCAAGCTTGTTCGCCTACTTCCTGAATGTATTCGCGGCGTCCATTATGAACGACTGATGTGTGCGAGTGCATTCCACAGTAGGAAATGGTTCGGTCTATTTCTATTCTGCATTGGGTTATGGTTACCCTATCGTAGTCCGATGTCTGCATAAGTTGTACGTAGACTTTTTCTTCTTTTGGTTCCAGGCTTCCGACGTCACAGTCTCCAATATCGAGAAGTGATAGTGTGGTTATATTCATTCCTTGTCCTCCACAATCATAGCCTATTAGCGCTGTTGCTAACGGCAAGAGTGTTGTGATGACGAGAGTCTTCCTGGCAGAGAGAGTCATGTTGTCGGTCAGTGGTCTTCGGGTGTAGTGCCGGTTCTTGGCTCCGATGACCGGGAATATGTATCCTTTTCAGGTGACTCAGCATTGGGAGGGGCTAACTTAATCTTATCCATGTGGACGGTTCGCGTGACTCGGTTGTTTATCTTAAGACGTACGTTATTTCGAGGGAGTATCTCAATTACTTGATAAGGTCCTACATACTGGTCCCCAAGTTTATGTGTCGGTTCTTTTAAGAGATACACCATATCATCTTTCTTTATACAATTTAAATTCTGTCTTGCGTCGTATCTTGCCTTTGATTTATGTTTCGCATTTATAAGATTAGATTGGGCGCTCGTCTGTACATCATGAATCTTATCGTGTAACTTAATGAGATAGTCGGTATAGCTTTCGTTCGGAACGTCTTCTGGGAATGGATTGCTTGTCGGTACGCGGGCGGCTTTGCCAAATACTAATTCATGAGGCGTGTAACCCGTTCCCTCATGAACGCTCGTGTTGTAAGATAAGCTTGCTAAGCTAAGATAACAGTCCCAATCGGATTTGTTATCTACAATTTGTTTTAAGTATTCCCAGAGAACGTGGTGTGACCGTTCTATTGACCCATTCGCCTGAGGTCGATAAGCGGTCGTCTTAAAAGTAGTTATCCGAAATCGTTTGGCTATCGCTCGCATGAGACTGTTTAAGAAATGTGACCCTTGGTCTGTCAATAGCGCTTTAGGAGCACCATAAATACAGATAAACTTTTCAACGAATGCGTCGGCAACGTCTAACGCGCCGGCTTTCTTTAAGGGTATAGCTAATGAATATTTTGTCAAAAGATCTTGGATAGTTAAAATGTATGAATGTCCTGTGCGAGAGGTAGGCAACGGTCCCATAATGTCCATAGAAATTTTATCAAACGCAGTATCAGGGGTATCGGTTAATACCATCGGTTGTTTAGGCTTAACTCTAATTAACTTTTTACGTTGGCAGTTTTTACAATTCTTTATAAACTTTTCTATCTCCATTTTCATTCGTGGCCACAGATAATGTTCGCGAATTCTACGGTAAGTTTTTGTTATACCTTTATGTCCGCCTATTGGTGATGCATGATTTTCATTAATAATATTCATTCTTTGATTTTCAGGTGGAATACTAATTTCGTTGGAGCAGACAGTGATTCTAACTTCCGTTCCTCTAAATGTATCATCTAAAAGTCTGTGGATGGTAAGCCACGGTATGTTTCCTACTTTGCCCTTACTGATTGAAAAGCTAAGAAGACCAAGTTCTTTAACGACGTCGAACAAAGATGCTATTGATTCTTTAATGAGGTCTCTTTCAGATACGGCTGATATACTTTTGGTTAAGGTAAGTGCTATAATAAATTTATCTTTCTTATATGGCAAGGGTCGAGCGCGTCCTATCGTTGGGTCTTTGATAACTGGCATAACTGCGGCTTTATTTAATAATTCGGAGCCTGCATCGTACGGTTGGCTCTTATCCGTGATAAAAATAACTAGGTTATCTTTTCGGCCTAATAGGTTATCTTTCGTCGAGCTTATTATCGTCATATAATTATTTGGAAACACGTACGGCTTGTTAACGTTATCAAATATCTCCTCGTCCGAGGTCTCAGTGTCAGATTGTTCGCTATCGGGGCTCTCATTAGCTGAATATTCGGTTTCGGTATCGCTCGTTTCGGGTTTATCGCTAGTGGCCTGCACATTATCGTTATCGCTTATAACTCGCTGGTTCTTATCTGTTGCTCTACTGCCTCGTGTGGCTTCAAATATTTCTTCATCAGAGCTTATCTCTAGCGGATATACACGCGCGGCTTGGGTTATCGGGTTCCGAGATAGCGCGTCGGCGTTCACATTAATTTTGCCTGCTTTGTATTCGATTTTATAATCATATTCGGCGAGTTTTAACCGCCACCGAATAAGGCGTGATGTCGGGTCTTTAACTGAATTTAACCATACAAGTGGTTTATGATCGGTCACAAGAGTAAATTTATTACCGTACAGGTAAGGTCTGAAGTAATTTGTACAATAAACAATTGCCAAAAGTTCTTTTTCTATCGTGGAATAGTTACATTCGGCTTCATTCAGTAGTCTCGACGCATATGCAATTGGTCTATCTTTCCCTATTTCGCCCTGACTTAAAATTCCTCCTATTGCGTATCCCGAGGCGTCTGTTGTCAACACAAATGGCTTAGTAAAATCGGGATGTTGCAAAAGGGGTTCTGAACATAGTAAATCGCGTAATTTACAAAACGCTTTCTCTTGCTCTTCTGACCATGCAAATGCGGTTTCCTTTTTAAGTAATTGAGTTAAAGGCTTGGCTTCCTTGGAAAAACCCGGTATAAATCGTCGGTAGTAACCGGCGAGACCCAAAAATTGCTTGATATTTTTGGGATCCTTTGGTCTTGGAAAGTTCTTGACGGCAATTATTTTCTTTGGGTCTGGTTTTACCCCATCTTCACTTATTATATGACCAAGGTAGCCAACCTCCTTGCGAAGGAATTCGCATTTGTCTGGTTGGAGCTTCAAGTTCGCTATTCTTAGGCGCTCGGCTAGCTTATTGAATTTTACTGCATGCTCTTTCAAAGAGCTCGCGTAGATTACTATGTCATCTAAGTAAACGAACAATAACGTTCCTTGGAGGCCGCTCAGAATTCTATCCATCACTCTTTGAAAGGTGGCCGGTGCGTTCTTTAAGCCAAACGGCATTCGCTTGAATTCATAGTGCCCAAAGGGCGTAGAAAACGCGGTTTTCTGAGCGTCTTCCTCGGACATTGGTATTTGGTGAAATCCTGACGCGAGGTCAAAAACGCTGAAGTATTTTGAACTCCCGAGTTGGTCCAAAATTTCCGTTATATTTGGTAACGGGTATGCGTCTCCTAGTGTTTTTTCATTGAGTGCGCGAAAATCTATTACGAGCCTCCAACGTTTATTTCCCTTCGAATCAGGTTTCTTGGGTACAATCCATAACGGACTGTTATATGGGGATTTCGATTCCTCTATTACTTTGTTTTCTAATAGATCTTTGACTTGTTTATCAATCTCATTTTTGTGGATTGGAGGAAAGCGGTATTGCTTTGTATTAATGGGTTGGTTATCGGTGGTAGTGATTTTGTGACTTGCCACGGTGGTGTGCCCTAAGGTTTCACCGGGGAGATGGAATAGATCATGATGTTTATGGATGAGGCTTATCGCATGTTCGGCCTCTTCTTGGTTTAGATGATCGAGTCTGAGTAATTTCTTTACCTTATCTACTCGGTCCTCTTTCGATATAGAGACGGAGTTTACTTGTGCGGTATCTCTCGCTGATACGCTTATCGCGCGCTTGGAGACGGTTTCGATTTCTTCTAAGTTTATCGAGGGGACTATTATCTCCTGATCCCGTTCCCCTGGGTTTATCGCGCGGCAATATGCCTTCCCGTCTCGGTTAGTGACCACGGCGTCGCCGAGGATGACATCACCGCCTACCCTAAGGCGCGGGATGTAGCCGACTCTGAGTTTATTTATAACTTTTACGTAGAGAGTTGTTTGTGTTCGGGCTGGAATAGTTATCGATTCTGGAGTAGTAAATGGTAGTCTGTTTCCTTTCCATTCTACGTATTTCTCCACGAAATTTATATTTGATGCGTCCCTAAGAAAGTCCGATCCTAAGATGCCTTCTTGTATTATGGGGAAATCATCGGGAACGATATGGAAAATAACCGGGTGACCGAACAATTCTATTTTTAAATAACCGAGGGTTTTTACTTGCCCGCTTGTGATGCCGCTAAGGAACAAGGGGTCTCCATTTATTATCTCGGCGTCCGGTTTAATCCCGTGTTGCTTGATTAGATTAGGTGCTGCGCCAGTATCAATCATGAGATTAACTTCCCTAAGGAGGTTATCTGAATTTATCTTTGTTGTTGGCGCGTGTGTGAACTCTTTTGGATTTAGGATTGCGATACGGGTTCGTCGGGTGTTTCCGTTTTGCTGGTCGACGGTTGTGACGTTATGGAATTTATCGGACGCGTATTTTGTCGGTTGTCCGACCGGGGTGCGTCCGGGCGTCCCGTCGGACGATTCTCGTTTCCCGAATGTTGTCTCTGTAAATTATTATTATATTGTCGTTTCCGGCATTCTTCGATCGTATGGCCGTGATTTTTACAATATCTACATGTTTTTTCAGTTGCTGTAGGCGTACTCTGTCGCGTCGGTGGGTTATCTTGCGGTCGAGTAGTGTAGTTATCGCGGGGTCGAGGTGAATAGTTATCGCGGGGTCGCGATGTGTAATTATCGCGGGGTCGAGGTGAATAGTTATCGCGGGGTCGCGATGTGTAGTTATCGCGCTCCGGCTGATTTCTCTCGTATCTCGGACGATTCCATTGCGACGTCGGTCGGTTAGTCATGTAAGTTTTTGGGGTCGAAAAGGCTATCGGCCGTCCGATAGGATGAATGCGCTGCGACTGATTATTTCTTTCGTTATCATTTCGCCCTCGTGAATCGAAGCGTTGTTTGTCTAATTCTTGTCGTTTCGCGATAGCTTTCACTGAAGCAAATGCTTCTGACGGATTATAATATGCATCCGGTCGTAATTGGAGCCTGTACTCAAGTGGCAAGCCATCGCAAAAAGAACGCGCGGTTAATGTTTCCACTTCGGCTGTTATGCGATGGTCGAGTTGTCCGTGCCTTCGACGTTCCGCGTCGAGGATGTTGGAACGCAGGTCCTTAACGCGACTGATGTAATCGAGAATGTGTTCGTGCGGTTTTAGGTATACTGTACTTAGATCTCCGCGGTATTGATCAATAGTCCTCGAGGGTCCGAATGCACCATTTAATAGGTCTATCAACTGGGTAACGGTATCGCAAGGTTCGTCTTCTACGGCGTAGTACGCGCGTCCTCTTAATTTATTAATTAAGAGTTTGGTCAAGTTTCTTTCTGACGCGGCTGGTACGATGCTTCTTGCTCTTCGGCAAGCACGCGTGAATTGAGCGAGGGGAATGCTATAACCATCGAATGACGGTACGCCTTCCGTGGCTTCGCGAAAGGATACTTTAGGAATACTAACGTCGTAAGGTACGTCAAAACTGAACGGGGTAGATGAAGGTTCTATATGAGCCGTGGCGTTTGGTATGTTACCAATATTGTGAGTAGTTTCCTCGCGTGTATGCTCGGTTTCTTTTGGGAGCGTAGGGTTGTTCCATTTATTTAATTCCAAGTGAGATATAGAAGACTCATGGATTTGGGCGGCTCTTTCCTTTTCAAACGCGACGCGTTGTTTTTGGAGTTCCGCGCTTTCCGCGGCCATTTTCTTTTGTTGTGCTTTAATACTTGTGCGTATTGCGTCAAGTTCGGCGGTTTCTTGCGCAATCTTTCTGCGAGCAATATCAAGTTCGGACTCGCTCAGAGGCTTATCAGTAGTCTTACTGCGCGTCTCCATCTCGTTGGGCATATCTTATCTTGCTTACAAGGTGACGTCACGATTGCGTCAGAATTTTAATTGCGTGGTCTGCTTTATCAGTGAGGCTGATTTCGTAGTACGAATATAAGGCCAATTAGTGTAATTAAAATGAAACGTTCGCTTGGCGAATGCTTGGTCTTCAATGATAAGATAAGATAAGGCACTTCTCGTGATAACAACCAATTAGTATAATTAAATTGAAACGTTCTTTTGGCGACTGTTTAGTCTTATGATAAGATAAGATAAGACGCTTCCTGTGATAACAACCTGATATGCTACAAGGCCTTTATTTATTCCGTTAACAACTTGATGAACAGTGCTTCTATTCATTCAACGAAATATAATTTAATTTAATTGTGGGTTAATATTGAATTTGTTTGCACGTGGACTTAACGGATCCCACCGCTGTCACCAAATTTATGTTACGTCCCGGCGATTGCGGATGTTTCAAAACAATTTCGAACCGCGGGTCTTAGGCATTTATGGGATCAAGAAAGTTCAGCGTGTTACGGCTTCCGATCAAGGGATTCTTTTACTCGCTCGGACCACGAAATATTTATTTTACAATTTATGAGGCATCTGGCACTGGTAATCTCCGGTATACAATAGTAATTATAGTCGGTTCACTATCTAAATATGGTTGATCTTCCGGATTTTCGTCAAGGTAATCTAGAAAACGATCTATCGTTTCTATACACAAGGGGCAATGTCGGATATTATGTGAATCTGCTATTAAAACACCACAATTGCTACATTCGTATTCTCCACTACGTATTCCGATAAGGATGCGATGAGACGGTACGTAGTCAAATTCTGAAGTCGGGTATCCGGAATTAAGCATGCATCTACGGCAAAAGGGAAGACGCGTAACCTTTTGTTCGAAGTGACGGTATCTGATCTCGCACCTAGCTTGGAGCAACCAATTGATAACTGCTCTGGTTAATCCCAAAGGAGCTGTGCTAACGGGCATTCGAGGACGGGGTCGATTTGGGCACATTTACGTTCTTTTACTGAGATTCACTCCCTATATGATCGATGAATATTTCTACTGGTTCTCCTAGCAAATATACTGTATCTCCGCTTAATTCAAGATAACGTATAAAATCGCGATGAACTAAGGGGCAAACGCCACAATTCCTGTAAGCTTCCGACAGCTCTAATTTTATTCTACACTCGCGACACTTTAATGTATTAGGAGCGTTCCCGAAATACAGGTAATGATCGACGACGTGTACAAAGTTGGATTTGAAAGAGTCTATTAAGGGTGCACAACCGAGACAATATAGCTCACGAGTTTCGCGATGTCGTCGGTATATTTTATGGACACAGCAAGCGTTTGCTATCCACTCTGATCTAGTAGCAGTTAGATTTAATAACGCGTAGTTTCTTTCGTTGACTCTACAGTAATTAGCCTGACTCGGCGGGCACATTTCCGTTTAAAACGAACATTACAAATGAGGTTGGCAGGTACTTACCCAATCTCGGCATCTCATCTGCGCTGCTTTGGATTGCTTCCTCTGCGTTTCTATGAATTCAGCGTCGCAGTCTTTGACTTCCTTCTGAGGTGGATTTTCGTAGGCTCTCCTGCGTGGGTCGTCCTTCGGGATGTCGTTCAAGGAAGGCCTCTTTATGACGTAGGTAATCGGCTTCAGATGATAGATCGAAGTTCCACAAGAGTGTCGATTTAGCGCGTGATAATACGCGGTGATTTTACGTATTTGATATTTACGGCCGCCGCGTCGTGATTTAGAGTTTGTCATGGGTAGTTTCACAGAATATGAATAAGTTAACTAAAGATTCCAGGCAGAAAGCGTGCAGTGCGGCTGCACCACTTCCAACGCAGGAATACCTGTTAGACTGAATCTCAAAGACGTGCAGTGCGGCTGCACCGAAATCAATCTTCAATCACACAGGTTAATAAATATAGCAAATAGTGAAACTGTTGGATTATGGTAAGGTAAGGTATCACTGAATCTAGCACACGATGTAGAATTAACAATAAGTATATATTCTAAAGTTACGTTACAATAATGTTGGTTATACAAGAATAAAGTTTAAGATATAAGTACGAACTAGAAGAAAATAGTAAAGGACCCGCACGCGGGATGGACTCTCCTTAGAGAGATGTGACTCGACTTAGAACTGGGTACGAAGTGAGCTCTCTAGCTCGGGCATGGACCTCCTTCGGTTTGATCCCCTCCATCGTCGTTGGCTGACGGTGGGGGTGATGCGCGCGCCGCCGCTGGCCGTTGATGGGGCGATGACGCAGGTGGGGATAATGCGCGCGCCGCCGCTGACTGTTGGTGGGGCGATGACGCGTCTGCTCTGCTGACTGTTGCGTGGGGGTGATGACGTAGGCGATGACGCAGGTCCATGTGGTACGCAATACGATTACGCAATACTATCTTATGCTTAATGCTATTCTTATATAATGTGTTTACGAAGTGGTATATTGACGCACATGCGTCTAAGTAGATTAATTCTTATAGGTCTAAAATAGATTAGAAGTGTCATACAAGTAAAATGGCGAAAAATTTCTTAGGCGTAGTGTTTCTTATTAACTATGTGTTGTGGGGTCGTAACACCAGTCGGATTTTATCAGTCATACAGTGCACATCGTCTGTGCCAGTCTATTCTCTATACCTGTCATTAAGACTAAGTTTTATGAGAGCGTTAGCAATACACTTGCAACTCTGCTTAGTTCTATTGTTCTACTTTAAGGATTATTTTTGTGAAACATCCAACGCCTGAAACTACATTCACAGGCCGGTGGTTACATTTAAAATCAATTAACGCTCCAAAATATTAATTTTTTCTAACATTAACAACGTAAGTTTTATTCACTTTTTAAACCTAAGAAATTTCACTTAAATTAGCTACCGTGGTCAATTTTATTTTAAATTTAATTCATTTTTGTAAGTTATTGCAATTTAAATTCAAATTTAATTGAAACTAATAGTATAAATTTATGACAACTTACCTTAAACGCGAATCGATTACCAATTATATTGTACTGTTTTTTATTGCACTGAATATTATAATCAGTGATCGAGTCAACGGTTACACTTATTGGTCTCTACGTCGTTTAATTTTAATCCTAAATTTAGCGTTAGCATGTCGGTGTGACTTTGCCCCATTAGCACAAACTCTGAGTAATTTATTCTTTTCAAATTTGTGACATTGATGCGCTAACACTTGCCCCATTGACACTTAACGTTGATGCGCTACTAGTCAGTTTAAGCGTATGCAAATTCGCTCCATATGACTCAACGTCTATAAATTTTGTTAACAGGCGACAGCGTCCATGTGTTCTCATTTTAAAAGATAAATACACTGATTCTATTTGCTTTATAGGCGCATTCATATAATTGCTACTTTGCTGATCCATTTTATTTTTATTTTCTTCCTTTAATCCGGGTTTGTAAAGTGAAGCAAACGTGTGAGACCCGCCAAGCGAAAGAGTGTTCCAAAGTGCTACTTCGCTTTATTAGCGACGATATTGAAGCGCTGGACCGCCCCATAAGCGTTAACGTTTGAATTGCTACATTGCTTGAGAGGCGAAAGCGTCCATGTACTATCAGCAAGACAAGCAATAGCATCGACGAGCGTCTCTTTAGCCCGGCGAATCATACAAATTTTTATTTTACGAACCCATCCAATTCTGAAGAGCTACTCCGCTTCGTGCCGTAACACGATAGCGCTAGAATCGAGGACTGCGCCACAAGCGATTGCTCCGATGACCAAGTCTTTTCTATAATTTCTATTATTCTTTTTTATTTCATTACATTGACACAAGCGGCCATACCGCGTTACATAAACACAAATTTTATTAACTTTACACTACACTTACACCAGCAAAAGCTAACAATAGCTATTCCGCTCTTAGACTAAGGCGTTAGCATTCATCTGCTACACCGCCGCCTTTACAACACTTCACAACATTATCCTCAAGCGTGAGCATTTTAATTGCTAAAATCGCTTATCATATCTTTTTTCTTTTTACCTTAGATAATCTGAAATTTAAAACACGAAGTTGGCAAACGTAAACGCGCCCGGATAGAATCTTGAAAATAAAAACAGCGGCAGAAAAGGCAAAACCAAAAATACTATTTATTGAAAGCGGAACATTTCTAACACCTTTGCAAATACGACAATTTTAACGATCTTTAAGACCACCGACTCCGCCAGTAATAGACACAACAGATTTAACTTTAGACGCATCTCCTATTCCAGACACTGAAAAAACTTTTACTATCTTAAACACCCCAAGATCTTTGACACCAAAAACTAAAAAAATCTTTGAATTTATGGAAATAATTAAAAACTAACAGTTGTTACG
This sequence comes from Cardiocondyla obscurior, assembly GCF_019399895.1. Taxonomy (NCBI): domain Eukaryota; kingdom Metazoa; phylum Arthropoda; class Insecta; order Hymenoptera; family Formicidae; genus Cardiocondyla; species Cardiocondyla obscurior. The sequence goes on along the minus strand of NW_027228819.1, from coordinate 20,183 downwards.
TCCCGGTGGTCGCGGGCGTTTATAACGGTTTCGGACCACGGGCCTAAGCAATAATAAGATTGCAATATTTTGACTGAATAAAAACTGAATTTATTCCGTAAGAACTTTTTGATAATCTATAACGATTATGGTAGGTTCGTTATCCAAGTACGGCTGCTTGATGCGATTTCGCTCGAGGTAATTCAAAAATAACAAAATAGTTTCTCAACATTTTAAGCACTGCCGTACGTTGCGAGAATCAACAATTAAAACGCCACAATTACTACACTCGCGTTTGCCACAATTTAATCCAATAAATAATTAATGCAAATGTACGCGGACAAAATCGGTAATAAGATGTCCGGTTCTACGCATACACCGTTCACAAAATAAAAGACGCGTAATTATTTGCTCGAAATAACGATATCTGGTCTTACATCAAGCGTGAGCCAACCAATTAAGAACCAATCTAGTTAAATCTTTGAAATAAACGCGAGCAGGTATCCGTACATGAGGGTGTCGTGGACACATTTATTAAAATAAATTAAATAGTAGTCAGACTTTCTATAAATATCTCAACGAGATTATTCTGTAATAAAAACTTGATCGCCGCTGAGACTAAGTACCAAGAAAAATCGCGATGGACTAACCGGCAATGATCGCAATTCAAATAAGGTTCAGAAATCTTTAAAATTAATTTAAAGTCGTGACACCTATGTAAAACGCAGAACGTTTTAAGACAGAGGTAATTACTAGTAACAAGAATAAAATTACCTTTGAGTCTATCGACGTTAACTGCGCAAAGTAGGCAATAAATATTACAAGTTTCGCAATGACGCCTGTACAGTCTGTGTACACAAAGATCGGTTTTTAACCACTTGGTTCGCGTTAAATTTAATAAAACAATGTCACAAATATTATGCGCGTTGTGGGGTACGTTGACTAGGAGGGCACATTATTTATCCTAGGATAGTACAAAATAAACACGTATTTAAAATAAGAGTCTAAACGCTATTTAGAAAAGTGCATGTAATGCGGTAGGTTTAGAGTTGACAACACGACCCTCACAGCAGGGGTCAAGATAAAAAAATAAAAGTAGGCTTTTAAGGTAAGTGCTTGCTTAAAGGGTCAAACACGTAACCCTCACAGCATGGGTTAGGGTAAAAAGAAAAATTTTGGAATTTTAAGTTAAGTGCTAGCAATGCGGTAAGTAAAGAGTCGAGCACGCGACCTTCACAGCAAGGGGTAAGGTAAAAATATAAAATGGAGTATTTGTTAGATTTAAGTGGATACAAATAAATATGGGATAGCGTTGACGCGTGCAACAGATTTAAGAGCAAAAGTTATTCGTACTTACCCATTCTAGACATTTAAGCTGCTTGGCTTTAGAGTGCCTTTGCTGCGTCTCGATAAACTCAACGTCGCAATGCACGTCCTCCGGGAGTAGATTCTCGTAGACTTTCCTGCTTGAATCGTCTTTTGGATTGTCTTCTAGGCTTGGCTCCCTCACGATGAAGGTGATCGGCGTCAAGTGGTATTGCGGGCGTACGTCGTTCGAATGTTGGTTTAAATTGTGATAATACGCGGTTATCTTTCGAATCTGATATTTCCGGCCGCAACGACGTGATTTGGAATTTGTCCTTTACGAGTTTCACAAAAGTATTATATTATTAAATAAAGTTAATAGAAATCTTAGGGTAAAAGCGTTGCAGTGCATCTGCACCACTTCCAACACTAGAATGCCTGCTAGATCGATTCTTAAAAACGTGCAGTGCAGCTGCACCGGAATTAATTGTCAATCACACAGGGTTTTTGAGATATCGTTAATAAATTGAAATTGTGAAACAATTGAAATTGGAATGAAATAAAAGATTTAGGTTGTCACTGAATTTAACACAAGAAGTTACTTTTAACAATTAAAATATATTCTTAAATTTACGTTACACTATTGGTTTCAATTATAAAGTATCGAATATAGAAGTTAAACTTATTTAGGCTTATGTCGTTAGACCCGCACGCGGGATGGACTCTTTGAAAAGAGAGATGCTTAGAGTTTGAAGTTGGAAATAGAACTGACGCTTCGGTGAGACTGAGCTCCGGGTTTTACCGGCGCTGCCTTCCACCTAGCGCTTAGATGGTAGTGGGAGTAGGTAGTGGGAGGAGCGACGTTCGGCGCTGCCGGCCGCCTGAAAGTAGAACGATGGTGGTGGGAATAGCGGCGTTCGGCGCTGCGGGCCGCATGGAAATAGAAGCCTCTGTAGGCAAGAATAAAGTTAGACTACTGATTTTTAGCGTTGGCGTGAATAATGCTAAGCTACTAAATATAACGTCGGCGCAACTAATGTTATACTACGCATGGGCAAAGTAATATAAATTTATGTCTTACTTTCTACGCATTACATACTTGAATATTAGATTATACTTAAATGTATTCGCAAAAATATTTTTATAAAATACATGTTATTTGACGGGACGTAACACAGTTTATCATTAATTACCTCTAAATTCTCTTTTGAGATTAAACACAAAAAACAGATTTACTCATTGTTTAATTAATTAAATTACAAAAAAACTTTGTCCGTAAAAAGTACAATAAATAAGCAATTATATTAATGAAATTTAGTTTCAATTTTATTTGTTATAACATTGATTCTATTCCGAACAAAATCAGTGACGTTCTTGCCAATTCCCGAGCTATCGCCGGTGTATGCAAATAGGCTCAAAAATAAATAAGGATATCGGCTTGCGTCGTAGAACCGAGGTATCTGAGGCGAAAGTAAAACAAAGCGTAGTGTTCCCCGAGATGCAACACGACGTGACAGTAATATTTATCTAGAAAACTGGACAACCATGCGACTTAAAAGCAAAGTTAAAGCAGAATTCGATTCTGCCGAAAATTAACGAACCGATGGTTAAACCAGCGCGTCTTATACTATACAAAAATAGACATTATTGTAATAACTTTTTTTATTAAATCATCTACTGTATTACAAAAAATAGCGTTAAAGATGCAATCTTATTTTTATACGATGTAGTAAAAGAAATCAGCATTTCCGATTTTTCAATCACTAAAGGAGACGTCGGTAACATACTTTGAAAAACCGTTGATAAGTACTTTGACGATACATTCCAAGGAATGGAAACAACAATTACAATTTGTTTAAATAAAATTGTCTTACCTCCTGAAAACTGTTGAGAAAATATAAAAAAATACCACGCTTCTTTTCTCAAAGGCCATAAAAAAGTTACAAAAATTTTTAAACTAATCCGCAAAAAATATACGTGACCGCAACTAAAGCGCGACGTAGAGTGAGTAATTAGGTATTGCAATAACTATAAAAAAAAAACTTATTTGTGTTAAAGCCAAACAACCAGAAGTACTTACAAACACCCCCGACAATGCATTTAATATAATATCTATAGACATGGGTCTATTACCGGTGTTAGAAAACGGAAACGCGTATATATTCAACTATACAAAATTTACTAACAAAATATTTTGTTGCGATACCATTGCAAAAATCCGGCGTTTTAGACGTTGCAGATGCGCTAATAATAAATTAACATGCGTGTATGGTGCTTCAAAAGCTTTGCTATCCGATCAAAAAAGTCACTTTTTAAATAGCTTAATGCGAGCCATAGCGAGAAAATTTAAAAATCTACTTACAAAACCACAGCCTACCGATCACAGTCTAATGGTTTGGTAGAACGGGCTTACCATGTTTTATAGGAATACCTAAAGCAAATTGTTGAAGAAAAATTAAATTGAGATAAACACCTCGAATTTGCAAATTTTTCTTATAACACCAGTGTTCACGAAAGCATTAGTGTTACGTCCCGGTAGTCGCGGACGTCTAAGACGGATTCGGACCACGAGTTTAGGCAATGAAATCGCGATATTTCGACCGGGTAAAAACTGGATTTATTCCGCGGAAATTCTTTGATAATTTATAACAATTATGGTAAGTTTGTTATCCAAGTACGGCTGTTTAATTGGATTTGCTTGAGGTAATACGCGAGCGTACGCGGACGAAGTCAGTAATAGGGTGTCCGATTCTACGCATACACCGTTCACAAAAAAGGAGACGCGTAATTTTCTGCTCGAAGTAACGATATCTGGTCTCACATCAAACGTAAGCTAACAAATTAAAAATTAATCTAATTGAATCTTTGGAATAAACGCGAGCAGGGATCCGTACACGAAAATGTCGTTGACACATTTATTAAAATGAATTGAATGGTAGTCCGGCTTTTTATAAATATCTTGACGGGATTATTCTGTAGAGAGACTTGATCATTGCTGAGATTTAAATACCATGAAAAATTACGATGGATTAACCGGCAATGATCGCAATTTAAATAAGGTTCAAAACACTTTAAAGTTAATCTGCAACCGTAACATTTTTGTAAAACGCGGAACGTTCCAAGACAAAGGTAATAATTAGTAACAAGAGTAAAACTACCTTTAAGTCTATTTACGTTAACTGCACAAAATAGGCAATAAATATTACGAGTTTCGCGGTTACGCTTGTACAATTCATGTACGCAAAGACCGGTTTTCAATCACTCGATTCGCGTTAGATTTCATAAAGCAGTGTCACAAATATTGACTGAAAGAGCACATTATACATCTTAGGATAGTATAAAATAAACACACGTATTCAAAATAAGAATCTAGACGCTATTAATAAAAATGCATGCAATGCGGTAAAGGTAGGGTTGACATCACGACATTCACAGCAAGAGTCGGGATAAAAAGGTAAAACTAAGCTTTTAAGTTAAGTGCTCGCTAAAAGAATCAAACACGCAACCTTTACAACAGAAGTTAGGGTAAAAAGGTAGATTTTGGTATTTTGGGTTTAAGTGCTAGCAATGCGGTAGAAAAAAGATCAAGCACGACTCTCACAGCAGAAGGTAGGGTAAAAAAGTAAAGTGAAGTATTTGTTAGGTTTAAGTAAATACAAATAAATTTGGAATAGCGTAAACGCGTTCAACAAAATTAAGAGCGAGAGTTATTTGTACTTACTCATTCCAGATATTTAAACTGCGTTGCTTTTCATTGTTTTCGCTGCGTTTCGATAAACTTGGCGTCGCAATGCACGTTCTTGTCCTGGGGTAGATTCTCGTAAACCTTCCTGTGTGAAACGTCTTTTGGAATGTCTGCTGGGCTTGGCTTTCTTACGATAAAGGTGATTGGCGTCAAGTGGTAATGCGGGCGTACGTCGTTCAAATGTCGGTTTAAAGCGTGATTATACGCGGTTATCTTTTGAATCTGATATTTTCGATTGCCGCAGCGAATTTTAGAATTTGTCATAAAGTTTTAGAAGAATATTATAATATTAAATAAAATTAATAAAAATCTTAGAATAAAAGCGTGCAGTGCAACTGCACCACTTCCAACACTAAAATGCCTGTTAAATTGATTTTTAAAAACGTGCAGTGCGGCTGCACCGAAATTAATCGTCAATCACACAAGGTCTTTGAAATATTGTTAATAATTAAAATTGTGAAACAATTGCAATTGGAATAAAGCAGGAGATTTAAAATGTCATTGAAGTTACCACGAGAATTAAAACAACTAAAAGATAATCTTAAATTTTACGTTACACTACTAATTACAATTATAAAGTTTTGAATATAGAAGTTAAATTTATTTCGTTAGACTTATGTTGTTAATTTATTAGACCCGCACGCGGTATAAACTTTCTTGGAAGAGAGATGTTAAAAATTTGAAGTCAGGATTAGAACTGTCGCTTCGGTGAGACTGAGTTCCGGACTTTACCGGCGCTGTTTTTCATCTAGCGCTTGGGTAGTAATGGAAGTTGGTAGTGGGAGTAGCGGCGTTCGGCGCTGCGGGTCGCATGGAAGTGGAAGCCTTTGTTGGCGTGAATAAAGCTAAACTACTAGATATAAGTCGGCGCAGCTAATGCTGTACTACACACAAGTAAAGCAATATAAATTTATGTTTTATATGTATAAGTAATAAATAATGCTTTAATGTACTCGCAAAAATATATTTATAAAAAATATATATTATTTGGCGGGACGTAACAAAATATACATATTATATTTTTAGTATTAAGAAAAAAGAAAAAAATTAAGATTAAATTTGTTAATACTGTAAACATACTCTAAACATTTCTTAAACAATTTATGTAAATTATGTTTAAAAATTATCAGTTAAAATAATAGAAAAACTGAGCTTATTATGTGAGTCATGATATTGAGTCATGATAAAACATCATTTTGAAGACCAGATTTTAAAAACAATAACGAAATTTGTTACCATATAGAGAACTAAAATTAAACTTACATAAACTAATTTAAAACTCTGTAATTAAATAAAGATTAACAAAGACGAAACCACTTCTTTTTATTGCTCTAAAATGGTATACAAAGTGTTCCAAAGTCATGTAGATAAACATTGGAACTAAGTAAATCTCGTTATTTTAAGAAGAAAAGTTTAACTATTTTTTATTCCGAGTAATATTAAGCTAGAAAATAATTATTGAAAATTATATTCTTTGAATGGAATTTACTGCCCCCCACACCGCGCGGAGACGCTTTATCTATTGGTAGTTCCCAATCCTTGCGTTCTCGATTATCGATAAAAAAAATGAAAGCGCGCGAAGCAAGACAGGCGGTTACGATCGGCTTGCCTAGATAAACTGGTCTAAACCAAGAATAAAAAAAAAACGACAACGCGTAACAATACAAAAAAAATTATCGATGATCAAAAAAGCAAAAACTGGGGACTACCGACGGATAAAGCGTTTCCGCGCGGTGTGAGAAACAGTAAGATCCGCCCAAAAAATCTAATTTTTAATAATTTTTATCTCGTTTAATATTAATCAAAATAAAAAATGATTAAGGACGTTTTGTCTTAAAATAACGACATCTACATAATTTTAAAGTTTGTTTACATGACTTTGAAACATCCTGTATAAGCAGTACTAAAAACCACAAGCAACCATTACCTATCTCGCGCTCGCTCTTTAGTAAAAAGCTTGAAAAATTCTCAAAAGTTTTCTTGTAAAATTTACAAAGTTCATAGGCTCTAAGCTTTTAAATAATTTTAGAGAATTTATAAAGAATTACAAATTAAAATACGCATATTGTAAATTCATTAAAATATAGAACCAACTTTAATAATACGGACCTATTTCAAGTTTTTTGTTTTTACCAGTATGCAAAATATTGCAAAAAAACAAGATAAAAATTTTTTAAATCTGGCAACGTAGTATTGTGCGCAACTTGAAAAAAATGTATACAGGTTTATTTTGAGCACTTCACTTTTACCAGTAGCAGAAATATGGCTAAAGAACAAAAAAATACTTTCAAAAATCTTGCAACGTAAAATTGTGCAGTGACGTCAGCAAATGCCTTTATGACCATTTTCAGCGTTCTACCCCCACCAGGAGCGAAGATATTGACGAAAAACGAAAAACAAAATTTTGAAAATCTGACCACGTGACGTCGTGCGGTGACGTCAGCAAATGTTCACGTGACCATTTTTAGCGTCCTACACCCTCCAGGGGCGAAGATATTCACAAAAATCGAAAAAAAATTTTTGAAAATATGACCACTTTACGTCGTGCAGTGACGTCAGCAGATGCCTACGTGACCATTTTTAGCGTCCTACCTTCTCCAGAGGCGAAGATATTGACGAAAAACAAAGAAGAAATATTTGAAAATCTGATTACGTGACGTCGTGCGGTGACGTCAGCAGATGCCCACGTGACCATTTTTAGCGTCCTACCCCATCCAGAGGCGAAGATATTGACGAAAAACGAAAAAAATTTTTTTTAAAATCTGACCACGTGACGTCGTGCGGTGACGTCAGCAGATGCCCACGTGACCATTTTTAGCGTCCTACTCCAGAACGGAGATATTGACGAAAAACGAAAAAAAAATTTTGAAAATCTGACCACGTGACGTCGTGCGGTGACGTCAGCAGATACCCACGAGACTATTTTTAGCGTCTTACCCTCTCCAGGGGCGAAGATATTGACAAAAAACGAAAAAAATTTTTGAAAATCTGACCACGTGACGTCGTGCGGTGACGTCAGCAGATGCCCACGTGACCATTTTTAGCGTCCTATCTCCTCCAGGGGCGGAGATATTGAAGAAAACGAAAAAAAATTTTTGAAAATCTGACCACGTGACGTCGTGCGGTGACGTCAGCAGATGCCCACGTAATTATATTTAGCGTCCTACTTTTTCCAGAGGCGAAGATATTGACGAAAAACAAAAAAAAAATTTTTGATAATCTGACCACGTGACGTCGTGTGGTGACGTCAGCAGATGCCCACGTGAGCATTTTTAACGTCCTACCCCATCCAGAGGCGAAAATATTGACGAAAAACGAAAAAAAAATTTTTTAAAATCTGACCACGTGACGTCGTGCGGTGACGTCAATAGATGCCCACGTGACCATTTTTAGCGTCCTATCTCTTCCAGGAGCAAAGATATTGACGAAAAACGAAAGAGAAATTTTTGAAAATCTGACCACGTGACGTCGTGCGGTGACGTCAGCAGATGCCCACGTGACTATTTTTAGCGTCCTACCCTCTCCAGGGGCGAAGATATTGACGAAAAACGAAAAAAAAATTTTGAAAATCTGACCACGTGACGTCGTGCGGTGACGTCAGCAGATGCCCACGTGACCATTTTTAGCGTCCTACCCCCTTCAAAGGCAAAAATATTGACGAAAAACGAAAAAAATTTTGAAAATCTGACCACGTGACGTCGTGCGGTGACGTCAGCAGATGCCCACGTGACCATTTTTAGCGTCCTACCCCCTCCTAAGGCGAAGATATTGACAAAAAACAAAGAAAAAATTTTTGAAAATCTGACCACTTTACGTCGTGCGGTGACGTCAGCAAATGCACGTGACCATTTTAGCGTCCTACTCTTTCCAAAGGCGAAAATATTGACGAAAAACGAAAAAAAATTTTGAAAATCTGACCACTTTACGTCGTGCGGTGACGTCAGCAAATGCCCACGTGACCACTTTTAGCGTCCTACCCTTTTTAGGGGCGAAGATATTGACGAAAAACGAAAAATTTTGAAAATCTGACCACGTGACGTCGTGCGGTGACGTCAGCAGATGCACGTGACCATTTTAGCGTACCTTCTCCAGAGCGAAATATTGACGAAAAACGAAAAAAAAATTTTTGAAAATCTGACCACGTGACGTCGTGCGGTGACGTCAGCAGATGCCCACGTGACCATTTTTAGCGTCCTACCCCTCCAGGGGCAGATATTGACGAAAAACGAAAAAAAAATTTTTGAAAATCTGACTACGTGACGTCGTGCGGTGACCTCAGTAGATGCCCACGTGACCATTTTTAGCGTCTTATTCCCTCCAGGGGCAAAAATATTGACAAAAAACAAGAAAAAAATTCTTGAAAATTTGACCACGTGACGTCGTGCGGTGACGTCAGCAGATGCCCACGTGACCATTTTTAGCGTCCTACCTCTTCCAGGGGCGGAGATGTTGACGAAAAACGAAAAAAAATTTTTGAAAATCTGACCACGTGACGTCGTGCGGTGACGTCAGCAGATGCCCACGTGATCATTTTTAGCGTCCTACTTCCTCCAGGGGCGAAGATATTGACGAAAAACGAAAAAAATTTTTGAAAATCTGACCACGTGACGTCGTGCGGTGACGTCAGCAGATGCCCGTGACCATTTTTAGCGTCCTACCCTTTCCAAGGGCGAAGATATTGACAAAAACGAAAAAAATTTTTGAAAATCTGACCACGTGACGTCGTGCGGTGACGTCAGAAGATGCCCACGTGACCATTTTTAGCGTCCTACTTTTCAGGGGCAAAGATATTGACGAAAAACAAAAAAAAAAATTTTGAAAATCTGACCACGTGACGTCGTGCGGTGACGTCAGCAGATGCCCACGTGACCATTTTTAGCGTCCTACCCTCCAGGGCGAAGATATTGACGAAAAACGAAAAAAAAAATTTTGAAAATCTGACCACGTGACGTCGTGCGGTGACGTCAGCAGATGCCCACGTGACCATTTTAGCGTCCTACCCTTTCCAGGGGCGAAGATATTGACGAAAAACGAGAAAAAAATTTTTGAAAATCTGACCACGTGACGTCGTGCGGTGACGTCAGCAGATGCCCACGTGACCATTTTTAGCGTCCTACCTTCTCCAGGAGCGAAGATATTGACGAAAAACGAAAAAAAAATTTTTGAAAATCTGACCACGTGACGTCGTGCGGTGACGTCAGCAGATGCCCACGTGACCATTTTTAGCGTCCTACCCTTTCCAGGGGCGAAGATATTGACAAAAAACGAAAAAAAAAATTTTGAAAATCTGACCACGTGACGTTGTGCGGTGACGTCAGCAGATGCCCACGTGATTATTTATAACGTCCTACTCCCTCCAAAGGCGGAGATATTGACGAAAAACGAAAAAAATTTTTTAAATTGACCACGTGACGTCGTGCGGTGACGTCAGCAGATGCCCACGTGACCATTTTTAGCGTCCTACCCCCTCCAAAGGCGAAGATATTGACGAAAAACGAAAAAAAAATTTTTGAAAATCTGACCACGTGACGTCGTGCGGCGACGTCAGCAGATGCCCACGTGACCATTTTTAGCGTCCTACTTTCTCCAAGGGCGAAGATATTGACGAAAAACGAAAAAAAATTTTTGAAAATCTGACCACGTGACGTCGTGCGGTGACGTCAGCAGATGCCCACGTGACCATTTTTAGCGTCCTACCCCTTCCAGGGGCGAAGATATTGACAAAAAACGAAAAAAATTTTGAAAATCTGACCACGTGACGTCGTGCGGTGACGTCAGCAGATGCCCACGTGACCATTTTTAGCGTCCTACCCCTCCAGGGCGAAAGATATTGACGAAAAACGAAAAAAAAATTTTGAAAATCTGACCACGTGACGTCGTGCGGTGACGTCAGCAGATGCCCACGTGACCATTTTTAGCGTCCTACCCCCTCAGGGAACGAAGATATTGACGAAAAACAAAAAAAATTTTGAAAATGACCACGTGACGTCGTGCGGTGACGTCAGCAGATGCCCACGTGACCATTTTTAGCGTCCTACCCTCTCCAGGAGCAAAAATATTGACGAAAAACAAAAAAGAAATTTTTGAAAATCTGACCACGTGACGTCGTGCGGTGACGTCAGCAGATGCCCACGTGACCACTTATAACGTCTTACTCCTTCCAAAGGCGGAGATGATGACGAAAAACGAAAAAAAAATTTTTGAAAATCTTACCACGTGACGTCGTGCGGTGACGTCAGCAGATGCCCACGTGACTATTTTTAGCGTTTTACCCTTTCCAGGGGCGAAGATATTGACGAAAAACAAAAAAAAAATTTTGAAAATCTGACCACGTGACGTCGTGCGGTGACGTCAGCAGATGCCCACGTGACCATTTTAGCGTTCTTTCTCCAGAAGCGAAGATATTGACAAAAACGAAAAAAAAATTTTGAAAATCTGACCACGTGACGTCGTGCGGTGACGTCAGCAGATGCCCACGTGACCATTTTTAGCGTCCTACTTTCTCAGCAAGAAAATGAAAAACAAAAATTTTGAAAATCTGACCACGTGACGTCGTGCGGTGACGTCAGCAGATGCCCACGTGACCATTTTTAGCGTCCTACTTTTCCAGGGGCAAAGATATTGACAAAAAAAAAAAAATTTTGAAAATCTGACCACGTGACGTCGTGCGGTGACGTCAGCAGATGCCCGTGACCATTTTTAGCGTCCCTTCCAGGGGCGGAGATATTGACAAAAACGAAAAAAATTGAAAAAATTGACGTGACGTCGTGCGGTGACGTCAGCAGATGCCCACGTGATTTTTAGCGTTCTACCTCAAGGGGCGAAGATATTGACAAAAACGAAAAAAAATTTTGAAAATCTGACCACGTGACGTCGTGCGGTGACGTCAGCAGATGCCCACGTGACCATTTTTAGCGTCCTACCCTTTTCAAGGAAAAGATATTGACGAAAAACAAAAAAATTTTAAAATCTGACCACGTGACGTCGTGCGGTGACGTCAGCAGATGCCCACGTGACCATTTTTAGCGTCCTACCCTTTCCAAGGGCGGAGATGTTGACAAAAAACGAAAAAAAAATTTTTGAAAATCTGACCACGTGACGTCGTGCGGTGACGTCAGCAGATGCCTACGTGACCATTTTTAGCGTCCTACCCCTTTTAGGAACGGAGATATTGACAAAAAACGAAAAAAATTTTGAAAATCTGACCACGTGACGTCGTGCGGTGACGTCAGCAGATGCCCACGTGACCATTTTTAGCGTCCTACCCTTTCCAGAAGCAAAGATATTGACAAAAACAAAAAAAATTTTGAAAATCTGACCACGTGACGTCGTGCGGTGACGTCAGCAGATGCCCACGTGACCATTTTTAGCGTCCTACCCCCCAGAAGGCGGAGATATTGACGAAAAACAAAAAAAAATTAATTTTTGTTGACCACGTGACGTCGTGCGGTGACGTCAGTGCCCACGTGACCATTTTTAGCGTCCTACCCTTCCAGGAACGAAGATATTGACAAAAACGAAAAAAATTTTTGAAAATCTGACCACGTGACGTCGTGCGGTGACGTCAGCAGATGCCCACGTGACCATTTTTAGCGTCTATTCCCTCCAGGGGCGAAAATATTGACAAAAAACAAAAAAATTTTGAAAAATTTGACCACGTGACGTCGTGCGGTGACGTCAGCAGATGCCCCGTGACCATTTTTAGCGTCCTACCTCTCCAGGGCAAAGATATTGACGAAAAACGAAAAAGAAATTTTTGAAAATCTGACCACGTGACGTCGTGCGGTGACGTCAGCAGATGCCTACGTGACCATTTTTAGCGTCCTACCCCCTCCAGGGGCGGAGATATTGACAAAAAACAAAAAAAAATTTTTGAAAATCTGACCACGTGACGTCGTGCGGTGACGTCAGCAGATGCCCACGTGACCATTTTTGCGTCCCTTTCTCCAGGGGCGAAGATATTGACAAAAACGAAAAAAATTTTGAAAATTTGACCACGTGACGTCGTGCGGTGACGTCAGCAGATGCCCACGTGACCATTTTTAGCGTCCTACCCTCCAGGGGAGATATTGACAAAAACGAAAAAATTTTTGAAAATTTGACCACGTGACGTCGTGCGGTAACGTCAGCAGATGCCTACGTGACCATTTTTAGCGTCCTATTCCTTCCAGGGGCGGAGATATTGACAAAAACGAAAAAAATTTTGAAAATTTGACCACGTGACGTCGTGCGGTGACGTCAGCAGATGCCCACGTGACCATTTTAGCTTACTCACTCAGGCGGAGATATTGACGAAAAACGAAAAAAAATTTTTGAAAATCTGACCACGTGACGTCGTGCGGTGACGTCAGCAGATGCCCACGTGACCATTTTAGCGTCCTACCCTTTCCAAAGGCAAGATATTGACGAAAAACAAAAAAAATTTTTGAAAATCTGACCACGTGACGTCGTGCGGTGACGTCAGCAGATGCCCGTGACCATTTTTAGCGTCCTACTTTCTCCAGGGGCGAAGATATTGACAAAAACGAAAAAAAATTTTGAAAATCTGACCACGTGACGTCGTGCGGTGACGTCAGCAGATGCCCACGTGACCATTTTAGCGTCCTATTTTCTCCAGGGGCGAAGATATTGACAAACGAAAAAATTTTTGAAAATCTGACCACGTGACGTCGTGCGGTGACGTCAGCAGATGCCCACGTGACCATTTTAGCGTCCTACCTTTTCCAGGGGCAAAGATATTGACAAAAACAAAAAAATTTTGAAAATCTGACCACGTGACGTCGTGCGGTGACGTCAGCAGATGCCCGTGACCATTTTTAGCGTCCTACTTCCCAGGGCGGAGATATTGACAAAAACGAAAAAAATTTTTGAAAATTTGACCACGTGACGTCGTGCGGTGACGTCAGCAGATGCCCACGTGACCATTTTTAGCGTCCTACCTTCTCCAAGGGCGAAGATATTGACAAAAACGAAAAAAATTTTGAAAATCTGACGACGTGACGTCGTGCGGTGACGTCAGCAGATGCCCACGTGACCATTTTTAGCGTCCTACCTTTTCAGGAGCAAAGATATTGACGAAAAACAAAAAAAATTTTGAAAATCTGACCACGTGACGTCGTGCGGTGACGTCAGCAGATGCCCGTGACCATTTTTAGCGTCCTACCCTTTCAGGGCGAAGATATTGACGAAAAACAAAAAAATTTTGAAAATCTGACCACGTGACGTCGTGCGGTGACGTCAGCAGATGCCCGTGACCATTTTTAGCGTCCTACTTTCTCCAGGGCGAAGATATTGACGAAAAACAAAAAATTTTAAAATTGACCACGTGACGTCGTGCGGTGACGTCAGCAGATGCCCACGTGATTATTCTTGGGGTCCTACTTTTTCCAGAAACGAAGATATTGACAAAAAGCGAAAAAACAATTTTTCAAAATCTGACCACGTGACGTCGTGCGGTGACGTCAGCAGATGCCCATGTGACCATTTTTAGCGTTCGACCCCATCCAGGGGCGGAGATGTTGACAAAAACCAAAAAAAAATTTTGAAAATTTCACCACGTGACGTCGTGCGGTGACGTCAGCAGATGCCCACGTGCCATTTTGAGCGTCCTACTTTTTCCAGGGCAAAGATATTGACGAAAAACAAAAAAAAAATTTTTGAAAATCTGACCACGTGACGTCGTGCGGTGACGTCAGCAGATGCCCACGTGACCATTTTTAGCGTCCTACCTTCTCCAGGGGCGAAGATATTGACGAAAAACAAAAAAAATTTTTGAAAATCACCACGTGACGTCGTGCGGTGACGTCAGCAGATGCCCACGTGACCATTTTGAGCGTCCTACTTTTTCCAGGGCGAAGATATTGACAAAAAACGAAAAAAAAATTTTTGAAAATCTGACCACGTGACGTCGTGCGGTGACGTCAGCAGATGCCCACGTGACCATTTTTAGCGTCCTACTTCCTCCAGGAACGAAGATATTGACGAAAAACGAAAAAAATTTTTGAAAATCTGACCACGTGACGTCGTGCGGTGACGTCAGCAGATGCCCACGTGACCATTTTTAGCGTTTTACCCTCTCCAGGAGCGAAGATATTGACGAAAAACGAAAAAAATTTTTGAAAATCTGACCACGTGACGTGCGGTGACGTCAGCAGATGCCCACGTGACCATTTTTAGCGCCCTACTTTCTCAAAGCGAAGATATTGACGAAAAACGAAAAAATTTTAAAATCTGACCACGTGACGTCGTGCGGTGACGTCAGCAGATGCCCACGTGACCATTTTAGCGTCCTACTTTCTCAAGGGCGAATATTGACGAAAAACGAAAAAAATTTTTGAAAATATGACCACGTGACGTCGTGCGGTGACGTCAGCAGATGCCCACGTGACCATTTTTAGCGTCCTACCCCCTCCAGAGGCGAAGATATTGACGAAAAACAAAAAAAAAATTTTTGAGAATCTGATCACGTGATGTCGTTCCGTGACGTCAGCAGATGCCAACGTGATTATTTTCAGCGTCCTACCTTCTCCAAGAGCGGAGATATTGACGAAAAACAAAAGAAAAATTTTTGAAAATCTGATCACGTGACGTCGTGCGGTAACGTCAGCAGATGCTCACGTAACCATTTTCAGCGTCTTACCTTCTCCAAACGCGGAGATATTGACGAAAAACAATAAAAAAATTTTTGAAAATCTGATCACGTGACGTCGTGTGGTGACGTCAGCAGATGCCCACGTGACCATTTTTAACGTCCTACTCCCTCCAGAGGCGAAGATATTGACGAAAAACAAAAAAATAATTTTTGAAAATCTGACCACGTGACGTCGTGCGGTGACGTCAGCAGATGCCCACGTGACTTTTTAGCGTTTTACCTTTTCCAGGAGCGGAAATATTGACGAAAAACAAAAAAAATTTTGAAAATCTGACCACGTGACGTCGTGCGGTGACGTCAGCAGATGCCCACGTGACCATTTTTAGCGTTTTACCCCCTCCAAAGGCGAAGATATTGACAAAAAACAAAAAAAAATTTTTGAAAATCTGACCACGTGACGTCGTGCGGTGACGTCAGCAGATGCCCACGTGACCATTTTTAGCCTACTTTCCAAGGGCGAAGATATTGACGAAAAACAAAAAAAAAATTTTGAAAATCTGACCACGTGACGTCGTGCGGTGACGTCAGCAGATGCCCACGTGACCATTTTTAGCGTCCTACTCTTTTCAAGGGCGAAGATATTGACGAAAAACGAAAAAAAAATTTTTGAAAATCTGACCACGTGACGTCGTGCGGTGACGTCAGCAGATGCCCACGTGACCATTTTTAGCGTCCTACCCTCTCCAAAGGCGAAGATATTGACGAAAAACGAAAAAGAAATTTTTGAAAATCTGACCACGTGACGTCGTGCGGTGACGTCAGCAGATGCCCACGTGACCATTTTTAGCGTCCTACTTCTTCCAGGAGCGAAGATATTGACGAAAAACGAAAAAAATTTTTGAAAATCTGACCACGTGACGTCGCGGTGACGTCAGCAGATGCCCACGTGACCATTTTAGCGTCCTACTTTTTCCAAGGGCGAATATTGACGAAAAACAAAAAAATTTTTGAAAATCTGACCACGTGACGTCGTGCGGTGACGTCAGCAGATGCCCACGTGACCATTTTAGCGTCCTACCCCTCCAGGGGCAAAGATATTGACGAAAAACGAAAAAAATTTTTGAAAATCTGACCACGTGACGTCGTGCGGTGACGTCAGCAGATGCCCACGTGACCATTTTTAGCGTCCTACTTTCTCCAAGGGCGAAGATATTGACGAAAAACGAAAAAAAAATTTTGAAAATCTGACCACGTGACGTCGTGCGGTGACGTCAGCAGATGCCCACGTGACCATTTTAGCGTCCTACCCCTCCAGAGGCGAAGATATTGACGAAAAACAAAAAAATTTTGAAAATCTGACCACGTGACGTCGTGCGTGACGTCAGCAGATGCCCACGTGACCATTTTTGCGTCCTACTTCCTCCAGGGGCGAAGATATTGACAAAAGAAAAAAATTTTTGAAAATTTGACCACGTGACGTCGTGCGGTGACGTCAGCAGATGCCCACGTGACCATTTTTAGCGTCCTACCCCTTCCAGGGCGAAGATATTGACAAAAACGAAAAAAAAATTTTTGAAAATCTGACCACGTGACGTCGTGCGGTGACGTCAGCAGATGCCCACGTGACCATTTTTAGCGTCCTACCCTCCAGAGGGCGGAGATATTGACAAAAACGAAAAAAATTTTTGAAAATCTGACCACGTGACGTCGTGCGGTGACGTCAGCAGATGCCCACGTGACCATTTTTAGCGTCCTACCCTTTCCAGAAGCAAGATATTGACAAAAAACAAAAAAAATTTTTAAAATTTGACCACGTGACGTCGTGCGGTGACGTCAGCAGATGCCCACGTGACCATTTTCAGCGTCTTACCCCCACCAAAGGCGAAGATATTGACGAAAAACAAAAAAAATTTTGAAAATTTGACCACGTGACGTCGTGCGGTGACGTCAGCAGATGCCCACGTGACCATTCTTAGCGTCTTACCTTCTCCAGGAACGAAGATATTGACAAAAACGAAAAAAAATTTTGAAAATCTGACCACGTGACGTCGTGCGGTGACGTCAGCAGATGCCCACGTGACCATTTTTAGCGTCTTATTCCTCAGAGCGAAAATATTGACAAAAAACAAAAAAAATTTTTGAAAATCTGACCACGTGACGTCGTGCGGTGACGTCAGCAGATGCCCACAACCATTTTCAGCGTCCTACCTTTTCCAGGGGCAAAGATATTGACAAAAACAAAAAAAAATTTTTGAAAATTTGACCACGTGACGTCGTGCGGTGACGTCAGCAAATGCCCACGTGACCATTTTCAGCGTCTTACTTCCACCAAAAGCGGAGATATTGACGAAAAACCAAAAAAAATTAATTTTAATTTGACCACGTGACGTCGTGCGGTGACGTCAGCAGATGCACGTGACCATTTTAGCGTCTTACCCCCTCCAGGGGCGAAAATATTGACAAAAACGAAAAAAATTTTTGAAAATCTGACCACGTGACGTCGTGCGGTGACGTCAGCAGATGCCCACGTGACTATTTTTAGCGTCTTATTCTCTCCAGGAGCGAAAATATTGACGAAAAACGAAAAAAAATTTTTTGAAAATCTGACCACGTGACGTCGTGCGGTGACGTCAGCAGATGCCCACGTGACCATTTTTAGCGTCCTACCTTCCAGGGCGGAATATTGACAAAAACGAAAAAAATTTTTGAAAATCTGACCACGTGACGTCGTGCGGTGACGTCAGCAGATGCTCACGTGACCATTTTTATCGTCCTACCCCCTCCAGGGGCGAAGATATTGACGAAAAACGAAAAAAAATTTTTTTTAATCTGACTACGTGACGTCGTGCGGTGACGTCAGCAGATGCCCGTGACCATTTTTGCGTCCTACTTCCTCCAGGAACAAAGATATTGACAAAAACGAAAAAAAAATTTTTGAAAATCTGACCACGTGACGTCGTGCGGTGACGTCAGCAGATGCCCACGTGACCATTTTTAGCGTCCTACTTCTCCACAGGCGGAGATATTGACAAAAAACGAAAAAAGTTTTTGAAAATCTGACCACGTGACGTCGTGCGGTGACGTCAGCAGATGCCCACGTGACCATTTTAAACGTCCTACCCCCTCCAGGATTGGAGATATTGACGAAAAACGAAAAAAAAATTTTTGAAAATCTGACCACGTGACGTCGTGCGGTGACGTAAGCAGATGCCCACGTGACCATTTTTAGCGTCCTACCCTTTCCAGAAGCAAAGATATTGACAAAAAACAAAAAAAATTTTGAAAATCTGACCACGTGACGTCGTGCGGTGACGTCAGCAGATGCCCACGTGACCATTTTCAGCGTCTTACCTTCTCCAAAGGCGGAGATATTGACGAAAAACAAAAAAATTTTTTAAATTGACCACGTGACGTCGTGCGGTGACGTCAGCAGATGCCCACGTGACCATTTTAGCGTCTACCCCTCCAGGAACGAAGATATTGACAAAAACGAAAAAAAATTTTTGAAAATCTGACGTGACGTCGTGCGGTGACGTCAGCAGATGCCCACGTGACCATTTTAGCGTCTTATTCCCTCCAGAAGCGAAATATTGACAAAAAACAAAAAAAAATTTTTGAAAATCTGACCACGTGACGTCGTGCGGTGACGTCAGCAGATGCCCACGTGACCATTTTTAGCGTCCTACTTTCTCCAGGGGCGAAGATATTGACGAAAAACAAAAAAAATTTTGAAAATTGACCACGTGACGTCGTGCGGTGACGTCAGCAGATGCCCACGTGACCATTTTAGCGTCCTACTTTCTCAGGCGGAGATATTGACGAAAAACGAAAAAAAAAATTTTGAAAATCTGACCACGTGACGTCGTGCGGTGACGTCAGCAGATGCCCACGTGACCATTTTAGCGTCTACTTTTCCAGGGCAAAGATATTGACAAAAAAAAAAAATTTTAAAATCTGACCACGTGACGTCGTGCGGTGACGTCAGCAGATGCCCACGTGACCATTTTTAGCGTCCTACCTTCTCCAGGGGCGAAGATATTGACAAAAACAAAAAAAAATTTTTGAAAATCTGACCACGTGACGTCGTGCGGTAACGTCAGCAGATGCCCACGTGACCATTTTTAGCGTCCTATTTTTTCCAGGGGCAAAGATATTGACAAAAATCAAAAAAAATATATTTGAAAATCTGACCACGTGACGTCGTGCGGTGACGTCAGCAGATGCCCACGTGACCATTTTTAGCGTCCTACCCTCTCCAGAAGCAAAGATATTGACAAAAAACAAAAAAAAAATTTTTTAAAATCTGACCACGTGACGTCGTGCGGTGACGTCAGCAGATGCCCACGTGACCATTTTCAGCGTCTTACCCCCACCAAAGGCGAAGATATTGACGAAAAACAAAAAAAAAATTTTTTTTAATTTGACCACGTGACGTCGTGCGGTGACGTCAGCAGATGCCCACGTGACCATTTTTAGCGTCTTACCCCTCCAGGGGCGGATATTGACAAAAACGAAAAAAATTTTTGAAAATCTGACCACGTGACGTCGTGCGGTGACGTCAGC
>NW_027228818.1:0-78318 GCF_019399895.1 Cardiocondyla obscurior | reverse complement strand
GGTTCGTCAACTTCGTGAAGAACTACAGCGAGTGCGCGAATCATCTAAGATGTCTTCTCCCCACTTCCCACATCAGCCGGGGAGAAACCAGCGGATGAAGAAGTAATGGAGGTGGAAATGTCAAATCCATCCGACATTCTGCCGCCTAGAGAAGAATGGCCGCCGGCAATTAGGCCGGCAATCCAGGGTAAACGCCTTACCCTTCCTGAAGACGAACCGAGAGCCGTAACCAAATCTGTTGGCTCTGCTCCCGGCAAAAAAGCAATTCCGAGGACAATAGAGAGTCTCATAGACACGAAACTCTCTGCTTTTGCTACAACAGTACAAAAGCAGATGGAGGAAATGGGGGCTGCGCTAATAAAGCAGCTCGCCCCTCGGGTCTCCTCTTCCGGGGCCCAGGAAAACACTTCAAGAACACCGACCCAAGTGGATGGCACCAAGAAGCGCCCGGTTCCCGGAGAGGGACTCGGGAGAAAGTCTAACGCGGAGGGTAAGACCAAAAGCCAGAAGCCTGTGGCTTCTACCTCGTCCGCACCACCGACTGTCGTTAAACAGTCAATAACTGCGGAGAAAAGGCCGACGCGTAATGAAGCCTCTTCTTCTCGGAAGGAAAACATTCCTTCTGAGACGACCACCGCGCGCCCCTGAGAAATGGACTCAGGTGGTGGGGCAACAGCTAAGAAGAAGACCGCAGAAGCGCCGAGACTTATGGCCCCATCTTCTTCTGCGTCCACTGACGCGAAGAAAAAGGAGAAAGGAGAAACGCGCAAGTGCTCTCAACACGCGCGCAACGAGATCCAGATCCAAGGGACAGAACAAGAAGAAAACAAGAAGGAGAGTCCCGCGTACTTCGGCAATCGTTCTTTCGTGTCCCAATGAAGGCTACGACAAGTTAATGGCCGAAGTGAGATCAAAGTCAAACTCTCTGAGGTGGGGATCAAAGACAAAGTGACCATGCGCACCACGGCAACGGGCGCCTTACTTATTCAGATTCCCGGGTCTGAAAGTAGCAGTAAAGCCGACGCTTTAGCCGGCCTCATGAAAGAGGCTTTAATCAACAAGGAAGGCGTCAAGGTATCGCGCCCTGTTACAACAGCGGAGATAAGAGTATGGCCCCTCGAGCCTTCAATTACAAAGGACGAGGTTATCGAGGCCGTTATTAGTAAGGGCAATTGTCAGCCCAAAGAAATACAGGTTGGAGAAATTAAAAAACTGTCCAACAACATGGGCAGTTTATGGTTTAAACTACCATTAGCTGCAGCCAAGCTGGTAGTTAGGGAAGGTTCCCTGTGCGTCGGATGGATCAAGGCTAAGGTGGCCTTACTTGACGCCCGCCCGCTCAGATGCTTCAGATGTCTTGAGCAAGGACATACGAGAGAGAAGTGTCCAAGCGCGAAAGACAGATCCGGGCTATGCTACCGCTGTGGCAGTCCGGAACATATCGCGCGAGTATGTTCGGCTGCGCCCAAGTGTCCGATCTGTGCGGACATAGGTCGAAAAGCTGACCACGTTCTGGGAAGTAAATCTTGTACTACCCGGAAGAAAAGAGGTATCCCAGTGAATCAAAGGAATCGACCTTCAAACACTGAAGAATCACCAATGGAGATAGAGATACAGTCCACCTCCAACAGTAAGACTCAGAGTAGGAATCTCCCGGAGGAAGGGGATAAGAAGAAGACGACTTAATGGCCTTGAAGTGCATACAGGCCAATTTATGCCACTCCCGCGCAGCTCAGGATCTTTTCCTACACACGCTTGCGGAGAGTGGCAGTACTTTAGGGGTGATTTCCGAACCCTACCGTGTTCCCGCCAACCACCCGCTGTGGGCGGGGTGTCGCCTAGGATCGGTAGCCATCACGTGGAGATGGTGGAAAGGCGCGCCACCTTGTGCGCCAACAGAATATGGCGACCGATTTGTCGCCGTGAGATGGGGACCTGTGGCGGTGATTGGAGTGTACTTACCGCCACCAGGCTCTATAGAGGAGTATGAAGAGTGGTTAGAAGACATTACTGCTTGTATTGGCAGACTTCGGCCACTTCCCATTTTGGTGGCCGGGGACTTCAATGCGTGGTCTGTCGCATGGGGTTCCCGGCAAACTAACAGCAGAGGCAGACTCCTCGAATTATGGGCCGCCGCACAAAATTTGGTGCTTGTAAATAGAGGAAGTGTAGCAACATGTGTACGACCACAGGGCGAGTCAGTCATAGATCTGACTTGGGCTACCCCTGCGGCCGCCGGTATGGTAGTGCGATGGGAGGTGGCTTCGGACTTGGAACACCTGTCTGACCACAGGTACATCATGATGGAGCTTGGGCCTCGGGCCGTTTTATCTTCGCGAGTTAGGAAGCGCCCCGTAGAAAAAAGATGGGCTATTCGAAAATTAAAAGAAGACGCTTTTAAAGCCTCTTTAGAAGTCTCCTGCTGGAGCAGAGATAGCTGGACTCAGGCAGCTGCATTGGACGTTCAGGGAGAGTCTGACTGGCTGGAAGAAACAGTGGAAATGGCATGTAATGCATCTATGCCGAAGGTACAACGCAACCCACGCCGATCTGCATATTGGTGGAGTGAAAACATTGCGGAGCTGCGTCGGGAAGCCAATCGACACCGGAGAAGAGTCACGCGAAGCCGAAACAACACGGCAAGAAGAACCTCTGCATTAGAGGACTACAAAGCGGCGAGAACTGCTCTTCGTGTGGCCATTAGAAAGGCCAAAGCGGAGGCATGGGAGGGCCTCGTAAACGATTTGAACGAGGACCCGTGGGGCCTGGCGTATAAAATCGTCACTAAGAAGTTAAGACCGCCAGCCCCATCGGTCACAGAAACGCTTGACCCGGGCCTTATCCGAGAAATAGTTGGAGTATTGTTTCCTGAGGCTCCCTCGGAAAGAAGAATTGAAGACTTGTGGTTTACACAAATGCTGGACTTAGACGATCCGGAAATTCCAGCAATAGACGAGGATGAATTTCTTCTCGCAGTTAAGAGAGGCCTGAAAGGCAATACTGCGCCAGGACCAGATGGGCTGCATAAAAAAGTATGGGCCCTGGCTATTCAAACAGTTGGAGAGAGGCTAAGAAGCCTATTTAATAAATGTTTGCAGGAAGGCGTTTTCCCAAGACAGTGGAAAAACGCTAACCTGGTTCTACTGCGGAAGAAAGGTAAGGAGGGCGATTCCCCCTCGTCGTTTCGCCCAATATGTTTGCTGGATGAGGCGGGGAAACTCTTAGAGAGAATCATCGCTAATCGCCTCATCCAGCATCTGTCAAGCGTGGGCCCGAATTTAAGTCCAGTGCAATTTGGTTTCCGAGAGGGGCTTTCAACCATTGACGCGATCTTACGCTTAAGATCCCTCTCGGAGGAGGTGATCTCTCAGGGAGGGGTGGCTCTGGCTGTATTTATAGACATATCTAATGCCTTTAACACCCTTCCCTGGGAGACTATTAAAGAGTCACTCCGACGACACAAAGTGCCAAGTTATCTACAGGCAATGACGGATGACTATTTTAAAGAGAGATATATTACATATATAGATCGAGATGGACGGTCATGTAAAAGACCACTTTATCGTGGAGTACCTCAAGGGTCCGTTCTAGGACCTTTGTTTTGGAACCTGGGGTACAACGCAGTATTAAATACGGCACTACCCCCCGGCTGCCATTTGATTTGTTACGCGGATGATACCCTGGTGTTAGCCGGGGGAAGTAACTGGAGTGAGGCACGCATTAGGGCTGAGATTGCCGTACAAGCAATCTTTGCAGCCATTAAGAAGGCTGGCTTACAAGCGGCACCTCAAAAAACTGAGGCCCTGTGGATGTATGGCAAGGGCAAAGATCCGCCAAAAGACGGTATATATATAAACACCGTCATGATTACTCCTAAGCCCACCGTCAAGTACCTTGGGCTATTTCTAGATGGACGATGGGCTTTCCGCGAGCACTTCGCGGCAACGGCAGGAAGAGTGGCAACGTGCGCAACATCACTTCGAGGCATCCTTCCAAACTTGGGAGGACCCAACGCAGACGACAAGACGCGCAACACAGTGCGCGCCGTAGCCATGTACGGCGCGCCTGTGGTAACTTGCGACTAATAGAGGAAGTCGTACTCTACTTGAAAGGGCTTTCCACTCTGTCATGGTGAGGACAGCGCGGGTATACCGCACAGTATCACGTGCGGCGGCGGCGGTGCTTGCAAGTATTCCACCCTTGGATCTCACCGCAGCGGAGCATCTTCGAGTCTTTGAAGGGCTCCGAAAGTTCGAGCGGGAGCACAATGTGCGACCAACACTTGCGGTTAAAAACCGCATGAGGCGCTATTCACACGCCCATACAGTTAGAGAGTGGAGGACGCGTCTACGTCAACAATGGGTCAAAGAGGGCGGACGAGTCCTCGAAGCATTTGAGCCAATTCTAGAAGATTGGCTTGCCAGTAGGAGAGCGCCTTCATTCCATGCGGCGCAAGTGTTGTCGGGACACGGCTGTTTTTCTGTATACCTGCGCCGTATCGGTAGAGAGGAAACAGAAGTTTGTTTCCACTGTGGGGTGTCACGAGATGACGCTCAACACACTCTGGAGCGATGCTCGGCATGGGAGCAAGAGCGTGAAGTACTCGTCGGAAAGGTAGGCCAAGATCTATCTCTTCCGGCATTAGTCCAAGTCCTTGTGGACAACGAGGAAGCCTGGAAGACCTTCCTTACGTTTTGCAGTCAGGTGATGCAGCAGAAAGAAGACGCGGAGAGACAGAGAAGAGGACAGCCAACAGTAACAAGGCCGACTGTGTCTCCAATTGTAAATAGTAGCAGAATGGCCTCTGCATCAAGCAACGCTGCTACCAGCAGAGTGCCAGTAGTACTTCAGGGCAATCAGCCCACCACAGGCGCTCGCCGTGCGCGCCGGGTTGGAGGTAGGGGACGGGCGCAAGCCTCCCCCCTCCTTCCTGGCCCAAGCGGTGACGCCAATCAATCAGTGCGTCGGAGTTCACGTCTGAACTCCGACACACAGAGATGACAGTAGGGCGGGGGATGAGTCTACCCCCCCGCCGAGTCAAAGTACTTAACGGGAGGAAGTCTCACCCTCGCCTTAAGAAGTGCGAGCTGGGAAACATTAAGAGGCTGGGGAGCCTCTCCCCTCTCGCCCTCCAGAGTAGTGATAGTCGCGAGCCAGAAGCGACTACTCAGAGAAGCCGGCCCGCCACACAAATGCGGGCCCTGCCGCTCTAAGTCCAAAGAGCGGCAGCGCGGGGACCCACCCAAGCCATCGGGTGGGTCGGTGCCGGGGAGGTTGAGAAGTATACGCACGTGATTCCTCAATCTCCCCATCAGTCAACGGCACCATATGCGGGCAAAAGTGGGGTTTAGTCGGTAGTGGGCAGCCTCGCGGCATAAGACCTGAGCCCGACATACCCCTCTCCTTCCCCAGGAGAGGGTATGTGTGAGTGCATTCCCCACTATAAAAAAAAAAAAAAAAAAAAGGTTGGCCCAAATGTAAGACGTCAGCTGGACAGACGAGTAGAACGCGAAAGAAAATGGATCTATCCGCTCCTTTCAGCAATGTCAGACCGCACGAGTTTTCCCCTCCGCCAGCTGAGACTGGCTTAACTACAGCGACAGAGGACGAAACTCGACTAACATCCAGACAGGTCTCTGCAAATTCGGCTGATCCACAAGAAGAAGATGCCGACACAGACATCATCTGCGTGAACTCATCTGATGCTTCTGATGCTTCCGTGAGAACCACGGCGTCAGGGGCATTCAAGAGAACTAGGAAGAGAAAAGACGACGACACGATTAAGAAGACTCGTCGTACGGCGGATCGCTCTTCCTCTTCCTCCGAGAGATCATTCTTCGGAAATGACGGGAAAAAACGAGGCCGACCACTCGTGACTGGAAAAGGTGCGCAGATTCTCAACATCAGAGCGAAGAATCAAGAGTTGCAATCCTTGAAGGATGAAATAAAGACAATGAGGGAAATAGCCGAAGGAGGATACGATCCCTCAGATTTCAAAGGGAAACGCCGTACAGTAATGGCCGAAAGATTAGAACAGGAAGCCATTGGCTTGCCTGTGAACGCCATGGCGGCCGAAATACTTCAGACGGCGAAGAAAATTGAAGAGGTTGCGGTGAAGTCCAACAACCTGAAAGGCGGCTTTGTTCGGATTCTCAGAGAGGCCGCTTTAAAAATAGAAGTTAACACGGATGCTATGTTTAAGAAGATAGCTCCGCAAGAGAGTGCGACTTCTCAAGAAGTTGAGCAGTTGAAGGAGGAAGTCAACCGGCTGCGGGAAGAGCTACGACAAGCCCGTAGCACTTTAACGCAACCTTCTTCTGTTTCCCAGGCTCCCGGAAATACATCAGAAGACATCGCAATGGAGGTGGAAACAGGAGTTGAGCTGAACAACATCTCCCAGCCCGTCGTGTTGCCTCCCCGAGAAGAGTGGCCTCCAATTATAAGGCCGGCCATCCAGGGGAAGAGCAAAGTTCTTACCGATGACGAGGAGAGGACGATAAAGTGTCGTTCTCCCCCTCGTCGGAAATCAACTAACAGGGACGTAGAGAGCTTGATAGACGGTAAACTGGCAACAAGCTCATTCCACCTTGATGAGAAACAGCTGAGCTTCCGTCGATGGGGCCCGGAAAAACGCCCCCGTGGCACCAACCCCGAAGGATGACACCAAGGGACGCCCGGTTCCCAGGGAGGGAATCAAGGGAAAAGAGCCCGTAAAGACGGGAAAAGTCGAGGGCCAAAGGCTTAAAGCCTCTACCTCCACTACCCAGCCGTCTATATCCAAACAGACAGTTGAAGATAAGAGGCCGGCAAAAGATGGCCTTCAACCCAAAGAGAACAAGGCTCTTGGGAAATCTGCCCCGCGTGACGCTGAGGCTGAGACATGGTCTCAAGTCGCTAAACGCGGAACAAATAAGAAGACCAAGCAGTTGCCGAAACCCACGGCTTCTGCTGCACCTACCAAACAAGGAAAGCAGAAGACACAGAAAGGCGGAAGGCTTGCCGCCAATACTGCTACAGCTGGCACTTCCATAGCCCAGCCCAAAGGACCAAGAAAAAGAAGAACGAAGAGAAGAAGAGTTCCCAGGACGTCAGCCGTCGTTCTTTCGGCCCCAGGAGAAGAGTACAACAAGCTGATGGCCGAAGTACGTTCCAAGATCAAGCTGGCAGATCTTGGGATCCAGGAAAAGGTTACAATGAGAACAACAGCCACAGGAGCACTTCTCATTCAGATCCCAGGATCTGAAAATGAGTGTAAGGCCGATGCTTTAGCCAGTGAAATGAAACAGGTACTGGCGCATAAGGAGAACGTTAAAGTCTCCCGCCCCGTCATCACTGCGGACATCCGCGTCTGGCCTCTCGAGCCTTCCATTTCAACAGAGGAAGTAATTGAGGCCATCGTCGACAAAGGAGCCTGCCAGCCCAGGGAAATTCATCCCGGAAACAAGAGAGTTAACCAATGGCATGAGTAGCCTTTAAACTCCCGCTCGCTGCAGCGAAGAAAGCAGCAGCGGGAAATACGCTCGGAGTTGGGTGGACAAAGGTTAAAATAGCTTTGCTCGAACCTCGTCCACTCCGATGTTTTAGGTGCCTCGAGCGGGGCCATACGAAGGAAACTTGCCCGAACCCGATCGACAGGTCGGGCAAATGCTACAGATGTGCTGAACCAGGGCACACTGCCAGAGAGTGCACATCCGCACCCCGATGTCCAATATGTATGGACATTGGCAGGAAAGCGGACCATGTCTTGGGTAGCAAATCGTGCACTACCCAAAAAAGAAAGGGAAATCCGGTGAGCAGAAAGGATAAGTCTGCTCCCACCGGACAGGCAGCAATGGAGATTGACGTACAACCTCCATCAGACGCGCTGCCTCAAAGAATTCGCTCTCAGGAGGAGGGAGCCCGGCCTTCAGTCTCTTAATGGCCCTCTCTCTACTCAAGCAACGTGCC
The DNA here is from genome assembly GCF_019399895.1 of Cardiocondyla obscurior. Lineage (NCBI taxonomy): Eukaryota > Metazoa > Arthropoda > Insecta > Hymenoptera > Formicidae > Cardiocondyla > Cardiocondyla obscurior. The sequence continues at coordinate 70,371 of NW_027228818.1, read as the reverse complement.
ACTCCGCGCAGCACAGGACTTATTCCTACAAGTGCTTGCGGAGAGTGGCTGTACTCTAGGTGTTGTCTCGGAGCCTCATCGCATCCCGGAAAACCACCCATCGTGGATGCAAGACGACACAGGAACCGTGGCGCTTACGTGGCGATGGTGGCGAGGTGCACCTCCTTGTGCACCAATTGGACGAGGCCGTCGGTTCGCGGCGGTACACTGGGGCCCTGTGGCAGTGGTGGGTACATATTTACCACCATCGGGCTCTATCCAAGATTACGAAGGATGGCTGGAGGAAATTGGTGTCTTTATTGATGGACTTCAACCACTCCCTGTGGTGCTCGCGGGAGACTTTAACGCCTGGTCCACAACATGGGGTTCCCGACAAACCAACAGAAGAGGAAGAACATTAGAAGAATGGGCAGCTACGAGGAACCTGGTACTGCTAAACCAGGGGAATGTGCCCACGTGTGTGCGGCCGCAGGGTGAGTCTATTATAGACTTAACATGGGCCACCCCTGCGGCCGCCAACATGGTCCGAAAATGGAAAGTGGCCGACGATCTCGAACACCTGTCAGACCACAGGTACATCCTGTTAGAGCTCGGGGTCCGGGCCACACCCTCCCTGACAAAGAAATACTTCTCTTCAGAGAAAAGATGGGCTCTCAAAAAGTTAAGAGAGGACACGTTTGGAGCCTCTCTTGAGGTATCGTGCTGGAGTAGAGAGAGCCAGTTTCAAGACTCTAGACCCAGCATTGCGAAAGAAGTTGACTGGATGGAGGAGGCTGTTACAAGTGCCTGCGACGTCTCTATGCCGAGGGTCCGACGAACGCCACGTCGTTCTACCTACTGGTGGAATGACGACATCGCGGAGTTGCGTCAAAAGGCCAATATACAACGACGGATTCTTACGCGCTGCCGAAGAAACTCCGAAAGAAGAGCTGCTGCGTTAGAAGACTATAAGACGGCAAGGATGGCTCTACGTGTGGCAATCAGAGAGTCCAAAGCAAGATCTTGGGAAGAACTTATTTCTGATCTAGACGAAGACCCGTGGGGACTGGCATATAAGGTGGTAACAAAAAAGTTAAGACCACCAGCTCCGTCGGTCACGGAGACATTGAGTCCGGTCTTTGTCAAAGAAGTGGTGGATACTTTGTTCCCCAAGGCATGTGTAAGGAATAGAGTCGGCGGCCTGTTTTCAGTCCAAGCTCTCGAGACAGAAGACCCAGAGTTCCCGGAAATAGAAGAGGAAGAGTTTTCTATAGCAGCAAAAAGGAGTTTTAGCGGCAACACCGCACCTGGTCCAGATGGACTACACAAGAAGGTGTGGGCTCTCGCTCTTCAAAAATCGGGGAGAGCCTTCGAAATCTGCTAAGCAGATGTCTTCAGGAGGGCGTTTTTCAAGTCAATGGAAAAGCGCGAAACTTTCTCCTGAAAAGAAAGGGAAGGAAGAAGGCTTGCCGTCATCTTTTCGACCAATATGTTTATTGGACGAGGCCGGAAAGCTTCTGGAAAGGATCATTGTAAATCGCCTCGTCCAGCATTTGAATAAAGTAGGCCCAAATCTGAGTAAGGCCCAATACGGTTTTCGGGAGGGACACTCAACGATAGACGCAATTCTGCATTTGAGGTCTCTTACAGAAGAGATAGTATCCCAGGGGGGAGTAGCATTGGCTGTGTTAATAGACATATCAAATGCCTTCAACTCCATCCCCTGGGAAGTTATTAAGGCATCGCTGCGGCGTCATAATGTGCCAATATATTTACAGGCGGCGATAGATAATTACTTCAGAGATAGGAATATTACTTATTTTAATAGAGATAAGCGGTTATGTAAAAGACCGCTGTACCGCGGGGTACCCCAAGGGTCCGTCCTAGGGCCTTTGCTGTGGAATTTGGGGTATAACGCGGTACTTTGTACGGCGCTACCCCCCCGCTGTCACACCATCTGCTACGCAGACGATACCTTGGTGCTGGCCGGGGGAGACAACTACCAAGAAGCACTTTGGAGAGCTGAAATCGCCGCAAAAATCATCTTTGCGGCAATTGAGAGACTGGGACTTAAAGCGGCCCCTGATAAAACCGAAGCCTTATGGTTTTTCGACAAGGCTCAAAGTCCGCCGCCAACGAATTGCGCCATACACATTGACGCTGCTCGCATTGTTCCCAAGCCTACTGTGAAATACTTGGGACTGTACTTGGACGGAAGATGGGCATTCCGCGAGCACTTCACAAGAATTGCGGAGAGGGTAACAACCTGTGCCACCGCCCTCAGGGGCATCTTACCTAATCTAGGAGGACCTAACGGGGCGGCAAGAAGATTGTACGCCAATACAGTGCGCGCCATAGCGATGTATGGTGCGCCTGTATGGGCAGAAGACTTAACAGCTGGCAGGGGAAGCCGTACTCTTTAGAAAAGCCTTCCACCCTGTCGCTGTTAGAACAATACGCGCATACCGCACGGTCTCACGTGCGGCGGCTGGAGTCTTGGCAGGCATTCCACCGCCTGATCTTACTGCGACAGAGTACTCCCGCATATTCAGTGCATCACGGAAGTTTGAGCGACGATACGGCGTGCGTCCTAGCACTAGCATCAAAGCGCGTATAAGGCGCTACTACCGCGAGAAGACAATAAAAGAGTGGAAAACACGCTTACGAGCCACTCTAGCATCAGAAGGTGGACGCGTACTTGAGGCCTTTGAGCCGGTACTTGAAGACTGGATCCAACGACACAAGAGGATGGGACTCTCTTTCCATGCGACGCAGCTCTTAACCGGACACGGTTGTTTTGCAAAATACCTACGTCGAATTGGCAAAGAAGAATCGGAGAAGTGCCATCACTGTGAGGCATTCCGGGACGACGCGCAGCACACATTAGAAGAGTGCCCTGCGTGGCGAGACGAAAGGATGGATCTTATCCGGAAGACGGGGCGCGACTTGTCCCTTCCGGCGCTTACAAAGAAGATGGTGGACAACGAGGAGGCACACAACGCCTTCATCATATTCACAGGGCGTGTCATGAGCGCCAAAGAAAACGCCGAACGCCAAAGAAGAGGACAACCGGTAAATATCACCTCCGGCGTAGGACTTACATCGACTTCGGGCAATCAGCCCGCCACAGGCGCCCATCGTGCGCGCCGGGTTGGAGGTAGGGGACGGGCGCAAGCCTCCCCCCTCCTTCCTGGCCCAAACGGTGGCGCCTCTCAACTCGTGCGTCGGAGTTCACGACTGAATTCTAACGCACAAAGATGACAGCAAGATAAGGGACGAGTCTTCCTTCCCGCCAAGTTATAAAAACTCAGCGGGAGGGCGTCTCTCCCTCACTTCAAGAAGAGCGAGGCCAGGAAATATTAAGAGGCTGGGGAGCCTCTCCCAGTCTCGCCCTCCAAAGAAGTAAGTCGCAAGCCAAACGCGACTGTTTTAGAGAAGCCGGCCCGCCACACAATTGCGGGCCCTGCCGCTCTAAGTCCAAAAGAGCGGCAGCGCGGGGACCCACAAGCCATCGGGTGGGTCGGTGCCGGGGAGGTTTGAGATGTATACGCAAGTGTTTCCTCAACCTCCCCATCAGTCAACGGCACCACATGCGGGTAAAAGTGGGGGTTTAGTCGGTAGTGGGCAGCCTCGCGGCATAAGACCTGAGCCCGACATACCCCTCTCCCTCCCCCAAGGGAGAGGGTATGCGTAAGGCATTCCACTATAAAAAAAAAAAAAAAAAAGGTTAGGTTAGGTTCCCTCTCGTGCCCTCAGGGGCCACAGATGCCGACCCTTTATTAGGTCGGTGTAGGTCTGTGGTACGGGACTTGGCGGTCCCGGTACCGAGCCCGGCAACCACTTTGCCGAGAGGGGAGGTTCATTCCTCCCCAAGGTGGTAAGGGATGGCGACCCGGAATACAAACGCCCGGCTTGTCGAGGTCGTTAGGGGAAGTCTTCTGACTTCCTTTCGGCAACCTCAGGGGCCACAGATGCCGACCCTTTATTAGGTCGGTGTAGGTCTGTGGTACGGGAATCGGCGGTCCCGAGGTACCTGAGCCCGGCAACCACTTTGCCGAGAGGGTGGGTTATATTCCCCCCAAGGTGGTAAGGGATGGCGACCCGGAATTCAAACGCCCGGCCTGCCGGGGTCGATAGGGAGGATTAGTTCCTCTTCCGGCGGTTGGTTGGGGGTTGGGGGGTTTGGGGGGTTGGGGGGTGTTTTTCCTTTTTCCTTTCCTTTCCCTTCCCTTCCCTGTCCCGCTCAGTCAGAGCGGTGAGTACGGGCGTGGGGCCGCTCGGACATATTCCGAGGCGGGGCTCACGCGCCGTGAGGTCGAGGAGTCGGCCAGGCCGGGGTCGTTAGGGTTGGTACCCCACCGGCCTAGGGGAGTAAACCCTACACAAATCAACAACACTGATTTTTTCATGATGAGCCAGTCGTCCAAGAAAAATACGGGTGTATCGCCTCAGGGGATCGGATCCCCAGGGGCCGGCGTGAGGAGTACTGTCCCAGCTCCTCTCGTCGTCATCGCACGATGGGCCATCTGCCGCTCGCTCCGCAGGGGCGGCCGAGGAAAATGCATCTGCGAAGAATGATGCTGCGTTTATAAAGCCTGCAATCATTAGCATGGCTCGCATAGATCGACCGGGTCCATTATCATCCAAGGTCACCGTGTCTAAGAAAGGAGGAGAGGCTTCTCCTGGTCAATCGCCTCTTTCGTCTAGGAAGAGTGCGTCTACATCCAGGGCTGTATCGCCTGCGCCTTCCGTCACTTCCACTGCTTCAGCCATGGATTTGTCGGATGTTGTAATGGAGAGCGATTACGATTCGACAACGTCGCTTGGCCGAAAAAGGAAACGCGAACGTGGACGTCCCCCTACGACCGGGGAGTACATTGGGCTGTTGCAAGTCAAGCAGCGGCTACGTGAAGAGGAGGATTTGGAGGAGCAGAGAAGGCAGGAAAAAGATATACTTAATCCTGCTGTTCCTTTAACTGGTGGCTTACAAGCTAAGGCCACCGATTTGACGGCGCGCTTTATGGAAGAGCTTCGTTATGATCCGGCGGCTAGCCTAGCAGCCGTGGCTCTCGAAGAAATGCAACGTGTGTTGAAGGTTGCATCAACATCAAAAGGTCTCAAGGGCACTTTTATTAAGACCCTTAAGGAATCTGCCTGTAAGACAAGCGCATGCCTTACAAACTTGATGACCCGTGTGGACACAGCTATTATGGACTCTCCAGCGGCTGAAACAGAAGTCCTTCGTCGCAAATTAGAAGCGGCTGAAAAGGAAATCGCACTACTCGGGACGACATTGCTACGTTAAAAAATAAAACAGCAAAAACAGGCTCTCCAAGAATGACTCACCAAAGGGCAAGGTCAAAATAAAACTAAAAACTTGGAAAATGCCCGACGACATGTAGAACCTGAAGAAGTTCCAGCGGCCTATAGGCCAGTACTTAGAGGTAGGAAGATGCTCAGTCCTCTAGATTGCAGTATAGGTCAGAAGAAGAAGAGGACCCTCTTCTCTCGAGACTCGACCATCTCTTTGAGAGATGGTGTGAAAGAAAATGGGGTAGAGGCGGAATTCCTCCTCCAACTCGTCTGTCTCCTAAAAGTCAACAGGTAGACAAACCTAAAAAAGATAAAAAGGTGAATGAAGGACAAAAGGTCTCTTCTAAACAAACATCCAGCCCACTCCTTGAAATTAGCTCCTTTAGCAACATCAAGGCCAATGTCGGCCACTAAGGCTCAGGCAACAAGTAGTTGGGCCACTGTTGTAGGAAGAAAGGCAAGTAAAAAGCCTGGTACTGCGCGTAACATGCAAGAAAAACCTCCTGGCAAACAAAATATTGGTGGCAACAAACCAAACCAGGATGGCAAAATAAAACAATCTTCTAAGAGAAAGATTAAGCTGCCTAAAACAGCAGCAGTTACGGTTTCTTGTCCTTCGGGACAATACAACAGAATACTGGGGAAGGCCAAAGACCTGATTGACCTTACCAGCCTTGGCATTGACTCAGTCCGACCAAGGCGTGCGCTTACTGGCGCTATCATATACGAGGTGGCAGGAACTGATAATGCCGTTAAAGCAAAGGCTCTTGCGGATAAACTAGGTGAAGTCCTTGCGGACGAAGAGAACGTGCGAATAGCGCACCCTATAAAGATGGCGGAAATGCGGGTCCGAAATTTAGACGACACCGCAACTTCTAATGAAATTGCCGACGCCATAGTCGCTGCAACCTCCTGCGATCCTCTTAGCATAAAAATAGGTACTCCCAGACAAGGCATTAATGGCCTATTTACGGTTTGGTGCCGCTGTCCTTTAGTCGCGGCTAAAAAACTTGCCCTTATTGGCAAGATAAAAATCGGGTGGACTTTAGCCCGTATTGAGTTACTTCCTAGTCGTCCCCTGCAATGCTATAAATGCTTGCAGGGGGGACATGTTAGGGAACGCTGTCCTAACAGCGAGGATAGGAGCAGATGTTGCTTTCGTTGCGGCGCTCCTGACCACCTGGCGGCTGATTGTGGTGAGGCCCCTTTTTGTCCTGCCTGCAACAAAGCAGGCAAACCGGCTGCCCATAAGATGGGTGGTTCATCTTGTTCCGCCCGATCTAGACAAACTAGGGCGGGTGGCATTGTTAAGCCCAAAGCCGTATGAAAACGGCTGCCACTCAACCTGTTCTCGAGAAGACACCTATTCCTTCCAATCCACCTCAGGAGGTAGAAACTATGGAAGTCGAGGTCATAAATCCTCCACCTTTAGAGCAAAGGCCTCCTAAGGTCTTTACGGCTAAATCAGCCAGTGTTGGTAGCGGTCTGGAGGAGACCGATACGGCCGAGCCTTCGCCGCCCTAAATCTTCTCCAGACCAATTTAAACCACGCTTCCCAGGCACAGGATCTTTTCCTTCATTCCCTGGTGGAGCGTGGTTGTGGAGTTGGTATTGCGGCGGAGCCTTACCGCGTTCCCCCCGACAATCCTTGTTGGGCGAGCGATGAGCGGGACTCCGTTGCAATTACCTGGAATCAGCTTACCCGGCCCTGTATCCCTGTGGAGCGAGGAACTGGGTGGGTCTGTGTCAAGTGGGGCCCATTATTTATCTTGGGAGTTTACGCGTCTCCTGCGCTGAGCCTTCTCGAATTTGAGGAGCGACTCGATACAATGAGCGCCTTTATTCGTGCCAGATATCCTCAACCTTTCCTTATAGCCGGCGATTTTAATGCCAAGTCGTCGGATTGGGGCTGCCTCAGAGCCGATAGACGAGGTGGAGTGTTGGCGGCATGGGCTGCCGAGTTGGATCTTCTCATAGTCAACGAGGGGTCCACCAGTACTTGCTCTGCGTGGAGAGGAGACTCCATTGTCGATCTCACATGGATCTCCTCTGCGCGAGCTTTTGTTAGGGTTGGCGGGTGGCGGAAGAGTTGGAAACCCTATCCGACCATAGGTACATCCTTATGTCCCTCTCCGCCTCCCGAGGCACGTATAATTCCGTTCCTCTAATAGAATGTGAGATGGTCCTATCGATTGTTCGATAAGGACAAATTCCTTGCCGCTCTAGGCATATACACGTGGCTGGATGAGCCTATTTGGGACAGTGCCTTGGATGGAGCAGCTTGGCTCTGTGAGGTAATTAGTGGAGCATGTGAGGTCGCTATGCCTCGTTCTGGTCCCCGTGTTAACACACGGGCTTATTGGTGGTCGGAAGAAATCGCCACACTTCGGCGGTTCTCCGTCCAAACTCAGAGGCGGTACGCGCGCCAAAGGCGTCGCCATGGGACTGTGGAGGATACAACGGCGGCCTACGAGGCCTACCGTGACGCGCGACGGGCCCTACGCTTGGCTATCAAGCAGGCCAAGACCCAAGCCTGGGATGAGTTGCTTCAATCCATCGATGAGGACCCTTGGGGGCGTCCCTACCGGATAGTTACCGGTCGCCTGCGTCCCAGAGCTCCTCCTGCAACCGAGAGTTTGGAGCCGCATACGGCTGCGTTTGTAGTAGATAGATTATTCCCACCCGATACTGGTGGCGCGACATACTTACCTCCTCTCCCTTCCGGACCTTCTCCTGATTGGATTCATGGGGTGTGTGACGTGACTGAGGAAGAGTTAACCGCCGTGGTTAGAAGAATACGCCCAAATAAGGCCCCTGGGCCTGATGGGGTACCAGGAGGAGCCCTTGCACTAGCTCTCGTTAGTTTGGCGCCGCGGGCAGGCAGGATCTTTACTTCCCTGCTGCGCGACGGAGTATTTCCACCTGAATGGCGCCGTGCCAACCTGGTTCTAATTCCTAAACCAGGTAGGGCAGCCGGAGAACCCTCCGCGTATAGGCCTATCTGTCTGCTGGATGAGGTTGGCAAGGTTTACGAGAGGATTATCTCGTGCCGCCTCATCCAGCATATCAACAAAGGTGACCCGCCGCTCCAGTCGGAGCAGTTCGGCTTCCGAGAGGGCAAGTCAACCATCGACGCTATTGCGTCGGTTAGGGCCCTCGCGGAAAGTACAGTAGAGGAGGGGAGCGTGTTACTGGCCGTCTCGTTGGACATATCCAACGCCTTCAACTCCCTGGAAAGTCATCAGGGACTCCCTCGAATACTTCAGGGTCCCTGATTATCTTCGACGGGTCATAGGTCAGTACCTTGACAACAGGGTACTTTCCTATAATAATAGGGATGGTCGCCGCGTCAACAAGAGAATAGAGCGAGGGGTTCCACAGGGCTCTGTTCTTGGGCCACTCCTGTGGAACCTCGCCTTTGACAGGGTGCTACGATTGCCCCTTCCCCCGGGTTGCAGCCTGCGTTGCTACGCAGATGATACGTTAGTTCTGGCCCGGGGGCAGAACTGGGAAGAAGCGCGCGCGCTGGCCGAGGTTGCCACTAGTATGGTGTGCAACACTCTGGCCGAGATGGGCCTGGAAGTGGCCGCTAATAAGACGGAGGCCTTATGGTTTATGGGTCATTCTGTCGGTCCTCCTCCACCTTCCTCCATCCTCATCGGGGGGGTTCCTATCCAGGTGGGTCACACTCTCAAGTATCTCGGACTCCACCTGGACAGTCATTGGCGTTTTTCCGAGCATTTTGCTCGCGTTATACCTAAAGTGGGACGAGTCGCAGCCTCGTTAGGGCGCATTATGCCAAATCTTGGTGGGCCGGGGGTGAAGGCCCGTCGTTTATATGCGGCAGTAGTGAGATCGGTGGCCCTTTATGGCGCCCCGATATGGGCAAAAGATCTCGCCAACAACAGGCGGGCGCTCAGCGGCCTGCGGCAAGTTGATCGCAGGCTTGCCGTTCGAGTGGCCCGTCTGTATAGGACGACTGCGGCGGATGCCGTTTGTGATGGCGGGCCTTCCCCGTCGATATAGTTGCGAGGGCTTACGCCGAAAGATATCGGCGTAAGTCCCTCATGTTAAGACGCGGGGTTCCCTTAACCCCGGCTGTTCTGGCGAGACTCCGTGTTATTGGGGATCGCCAGATTATGGAAGAATGGGGTTCCAAGTTGGCACAGTTGCCGTTAGACGCACCAGGTCATCGGGTGGTTCACGCCGTTCGCCCATTTCTGTCAGAATGGACGAACGGTGTTAGGGAGAGGAAAATTCCCTTTAGGGCGGCACAGGTGATCACCGGACATGGTGTCTTCGGTGATTACCTGTGCCGCATAGGACGAGAGCCAACTCCTAAGTGTTGGGAGTGTGGCGGGGGTCGGGACTCGGCGGATCACACACTTGCCGAGTGCCCGGCCTTCGCGAATGAGAGAAGGACGCTAATTGGCGCCTTAGGTCCGGACCTCTCCCTCCCGGCGGTCATATCAGCCGTGGTGGGGGGAGAGGCCGAGAAAGATATGTTTATCTCCTTCTGTGAAAACGTTATTTCACAGAAGGAGGATAATGAGAGAATCCGTCGGGGGGAGATAGCCCCATCGGTCTCTCAAGGGGCGCCAATCAGGCGCAGACATAGAGGCACCCCGGCGCATTTGCGCCGCTGGTGAGGAAACGGGGGGGCGGGTTCGGTCTAAGGATCAACCCTACCCCCCCCCTAGTAAGGTGTTGGAAAATGGCCCTTTTTAGGGCCAAGTAGTCAGGTGTTGGTAAATGGCCCTTTTTTTTTAGGGTCAATTAGTCAGGCGGAGAAAAAATGGTCCTTTTCAGGGCCACTCGGAGTTAGCCCCCCTGTAGGGGGCCCTCCACTTAACAGCCCTTTTCAGGGCTGAGGAAGGAGAAAGTATGTGCTGGTGCCCCGGGGGACGGACGACCCAATAGCTCCCGCAAGGGTGAGGGTCGTCCCGTCTTTCTGGTGGTGTCAGCCGTGCTTCTTGGTGCGGAGGGGGCGGTATCATAGGTGGTTGGGAACCACCTACTGCCCCCGCCCAGTGGGCGTTGGCGAGAGGGTAGTGGTCCCCTCTCGTCAAGTTATTAGGATGGTGGCCCGGTCAAGCTCAATGACCGGGCGCCGGTGGGCCCTCCTTAGTCTTCAAGGAGGTGCCCCGGCCAGGCAGAGACCCCTAACACCTGGGGTCCCGGTAGTGGGCGAGCGGCGCGGTGCTTGGAATGTGTTTACGATTCCCGTGCCGCTCGCCAATGACTGCCTGCGCTAGGCCACTCGTGAGGTTTTAGTGGGTATTAGGCAGCACGTTTGCATAAGACCTGAGTCCCACATAACGGATTTCCCAAACCGGGGTATCCGTAAAGGATTTCCTCACGTTAAAAAAAAAAAAAAAAAAAAAAAAAAAAAGGTTCCCTCTCGTCCCCCTCGTAGTGCGCCACCTTGTCGTGGTGAGGGGGCTTAAGGGATCGAATCAACGATCCGCTGGGGCAGTACCTGGGACTTAGTCCCGGGGAGGGCCCGGCGGGGAGGTTCGATCCTACTAAGAGCGCACAGTACCTTCCTGGCATTGCACTCCGAGTACATCACGTACTCGAGCCGGGGGAGGTACACCCTCAGGGGCCACAGAGGCCGTCCCTTTATTAGGACGGTGTAGATCTGTGGTTCGGGACTTGGCGTTCCCGAGGGTTCCTGAGCCCGGCGACCACTTCGCCGAGAGGGTGGGTATTATTCCCCCCAAGGTGGTAAGGGATGGCGACCCGGAATACAAACGCCCGGCTTGTCAGGGTCGTGAGGGGAGGTCTTCTGACTTCCTCCTGGCAACCTCAGGGGCCACAGAGGCCGTCCCTTTATTAGGACGGTGTAGATCTGTGGTACGGGACTTGGCGGTCCCGAGGTGCCTGAGCCCGGCGACCACTTCGCCGAGAGGGTGGGTTTTATTCCCCCCAAGGTGGTAAGGGAAGGTAACCCGGAATGCAAATCCCGGCCGGCTGGGGCCGCAGGGGAATTGGTTTCCCCGCCATGCCACCCGGGGGGGGTTGGGTAGGGGGCCTCCCGTTCAAGGGGAGAAGATCCCTTTCTGAGGCATTGCACGCGGGTGCTCCCGCAGCCGAGGTTAGGGATTACCTCTACCCGTTTCCGGGGCGTACGTGGTGCGTTCCTGGGGCGGGTACGAGTATACGCACCGGAGTTGCACACCGGGGGTGTGACCCCACGGTCTCCGGGGGCGTAGGGTGTTCCGGCCTGCGGGCTGGGCACCCCAGGGATGACGTAGGGGGTGTTTCGGGCCGCTCGGAAGTCTCCGAGGTGGGCCTGGTCACCCCGGGGAGGAGGTTGCGACCGCCACGAGGCCGCTCGGACGTATTCCGAGGCGGGGCTCGTGGCGCGTCTCTGGAAAGAAGAAGGAAGCGGCTAGGTCGGAGTCGGCAGGGCGGGCACCCAATCGGCCTAAGGGAGAAAACCCCAACCAAATCATCATGATACAACATGGGAATGACGTCCAATCAGAAGCAGGTTTTACCGTCTCAGGGGGGTCGGATCCTCAGAGACCGGCGTGGTGGGAGTACCGTCCCGGCTCCCGCCATGTCGTCATCCAACGACGGGCAATCCAGCGCTTGCTCCGCAGGGGCGCTGGTGGCTACAGCGTCTGCGATGTTTTCGCATGAAGATCGGTCCGACGGAGAGGATCATCAATCCAGGCTATCTTCAGGAGAAGATACGCGAAGAGTGGCCGCCCCTTTTACGGATACAGACGGGGAATATATGAAACTTCCCCGGATAGTCGACATGAAGGTGGTAAAGAAGGCCAGAGCTAATAAACTTGGCCCGAAGAGTAAGGCGCGCGCCAAAGTTAATCGCAAGACGAACCAACCGTCTGACGAAGAGGTGTTGTTCAGCGCTGTGAGACCAAATGCTGGCTCGCCTCCGCCGGCGACAGCGCTTACGGAAACCGGCGCAACCACGGCCACGGAAGAGGACGACAAACGGCTATCCCGCCCAATGGAAGCAGATGACATAGAGGAGAACGCGGACACCGACGTGATAAACATCGAGTCGTCGGACGCATCAGATGCTTCCATACGAACTACCGCATCAGGAGCAGCCAAGAGAACTCGGAGAAGAAACAACCGCGACATCAAGACGAAGACTCGTCGTATGGCATCGAATTCTTCTTCATCGGAAGATAATCCCTTCGAGGAGGACCAGAGAGAGAAACGAGGAAGACCCGTCGTTACCGGCAAAGGCGTCCGCATCTTGGCAATTCAAGAGAAGACCAAGGAGTTGCAATCTCTCAAAGACGAAATAAGAACCATGAGAGAAATTGCCGAAGGTGGATATGACCCTTCCGACTTTAAGGGCAAACGCCGCACTCAAATGGCTGAGAAGATAGAGCAGGAGTCTACCGGCCTGCCCATTCAGGCACTTGCGGCTGACATTTTACAAACAGCCAAAAAGATAGAGGGAGTTGCGGTCAAGTCCGGCAATCTGAAAGGCGGATTTGTTCGCATACTTAGAGAGGCAGCACTCAGGATTGAGATAAGTGCAGATGCCATGTCCCGCAAGGTACTTCCTGCGGAGACCACGGACGTCGGAACAATCGATCAGCTGAGGGCTGAAGTACTTCAGTTGCGAGAAGAACTGAAGCAAGCTCGCGAGGCCGCGATAATTCGTCCCCCAACTTCATCACCGACAACAAGAGAGGAAAACGCGGACGACATCGCAATGGAGGTAGAAGCTGGTGAGGTGGCTGAGTCGTCTACCGCTCCGCCTCCTCCATCTGTAGTTTTGCCATCTAAGAAGGAGTGGCCACCAGCAATGAGGCCGCCATTAAAAGGACACAGTAAAGTCCTTTCTGACAGCGAAGACGCTGGACCTTCAGTTTTGCTCCCTCGGCGTAAAACGCCCAGCAAGGACATAGAGGGCATCATAGACAACAAGTTAGCTGCCTTCTTCAAGGTCGTCCAAACCCAGATGCGGGACATGGCGACCACACTAATGGAGCGACTGGATCCTCGAGTCTCTTCCAGCGGAGCCCGAGAAAACACCTCTACGGTATCCGTCCCCAAGGACAATACCAAGAAGCGCCCGGTTCCCGAGGAAGATCCCAAGAAGATCAAGTCCAAGAAGGAAGATCCCAAGAAGATAGGAAAAGACGAGGGCCAGAGATCTAAGATCTCTACCTCCTCCAAGCAACCGTCTGTCTCTAAACAGACGGCCACGAGCAGAAGGCCGACGAGTGCCGGTCCCACCTCTCGGAAGGAGAATGTTCCCGAGAAGCCTGTCCCACGCTCCACAGACAAAGAGACATGGTCTCAAGTCGTGGGACGCAAGGCCAGAAAAGGGACCAAACAACCGCCGAGACCCACAGCTTCCTCTTCTTCGGCGCCCGCTAATGCGCGACAGAAGGGAGGAAAGAAGAAAGGTGATAAACCTGCCACCAATTCTTCTAACAAAATTCCTGCGGCGAAGCCCAAGGGAAAGAAGAAGACGAGAAGAAGAGCTCCAAGAACTTCTGCAGTCGTCCTGTCAGCTCCCGGCGCGGAGTATGACAAACTTATGGCAGAGGTCAGAGCAAAGATAAAGTTATCCGAGGTGGGCATCAGCGAAAAAGTCTCAATGCGCACAACGGCGACTGGCGCTCTGCTGATCCAAATACCCGGATCAGAGAGCGATTGCAAGGCTGATGCTTTAGCCGGCCTAATGAAGGAGGTGTTGGCAAACAGAGAGGACGTCAAGATCTCTCGCCCAACTATAACTGCGGAGCTGCGTGTCTGGCCGCTGGAGCCTTCCATAACTAAGGAGGAGGTCATCGAGGCTGTGACAAGTAAAGGTCTATGTCAGCCAAAAGACGTACAGGCTGGAGACATGCGACAGATTGCCGGCAGCATGAATAGTCTGTGGCTCAGGCTGCCACTCACTGCCGCAAAGAAGGCCTCGGAAGGAGGCAAACTCGCCATAGGCTGGACAAGGGTCAAGGTGGCCCTTCTGGATCCCCGCCCAATGAGATGCTTCAAGTGTTTGGAGCGGGGCCATACAAGAGAGAGATGCCCGAACAAGGTGGATAGGTCGGGCAAATGCTACCGTTGCGGAAACACGGGACATGTGGCGAGAGTATGCACGGCCACTCCCAGATGCCCAATCTGCGCTGACATCGGAAGAAGAGCCGACCACATCTTGGGTGGTAAACAATGTACCACCCGAAACAGAAGAGGAAGCCCACCGAGCGGAGGAAACAAACTTCGCACCAGTGAAGAGACAGCGATGGAAGTGGACATCCCGCCTCCTGCCGACGCACTGCCTCAACGAAGAAGGCCCCTGGAGGAGGGAAGACAACCTGCCGTTATCTAATGGCCCTTTCGCTTCTTCAGGCAAACATTGGCCACTCTCGCCCTGCGCAAGATCTGTTCTTGCATACGATGGCCGAGACTGGCAGCACACTAGGAGTGATCTCGGAGCCACACCGCATCCCCGAGAACCACCCATCCTGGATAGAGGACGAGACGAAGACGGTGGCGCTGACGTGGAGGTGGTGGCAAGGAGCACCCCCCTGCGCTCCCATCGGCCGTGGTCGGCATTTCGCCGCGGTACATTGGGGCCCGTTTGCTGTAGTTGGCACATACTTGCCACCATCGGGCTCTTCTACGGAGTACGAAGAATGGTTGGAGGAGATCGGCGTGTGCATCGGCGGACTTCGGCCACTTCCCGTGGTGTTGGCCGGGGACTTCAATGCCTGGTCTACGGCTTGGGGTTCCCGGCTAACAAACAAACGAGGGAAAATCCTCGAGGAATGGGCGGCTTCGTGGGATCTTGTCCTGCTAAATAAAGGCAAGGTCTCGACGTGTATTCGGGCACAGGGGGAGTCTGTGATAGATCTCACATGGGCTTCCCCTGCGGCCGCGAACTTAGTGCGGCAATGGAGGGTGGCTACAGAGCTTGAACATTTGTCAGATCATAGATACATATCTGTAAAGTTCGGGCTTCAAGCCACACCTGCAAGAAATAGAAGACGTCCTTCCGAGTCAAGATGGGCGTCCAAGAAAATCAGAGAGGATGTCTTCAGAGCCTCTCTCGAGGTTTCATGCTGGAGTAGAGAGAGCCAGAACACCCGCTCCGTTACATCAGTCCAGAGCGAGGCTGATTGGTTCATGGAAGAGATCACCAATGCTTGCAACGCTTCCATGCCGAAAGTCCGACGTAACCCTCGGCGCTCCGCCTACTGGTGGAATGAAAACATCGCGGAGTTGCGTCGAGAAGCTACACAGAAGAGGAGAGAAGTCACGCGCTGCCGCGACAAACCTGGCAGACTTGCGGCTTTAGACATTTATAAGGCGGCAAGGAAAGACTTGCGTACGGCAATCCGGAAGGCCAAAACTGAGGCCTGGGAAAGCCTTCTTCAAGACTTAGACGACGACCCGTGGGGGTTGGCGTATAAGATAGTGACGAAGAAGCTAAGAACGCCGGCCCCCTCGGTTACTGAAACTTTGGACCCGACTCTCATCCGTGAAGTGGTGAACTCTTTGTTCCCGGACGCTCCCGGGGACCAAGGCCCGAACTTTACTACTGGCCGGTTTATCAGTCAACGCGAGGAAATTCCGTCACTGGAAGAAGAGGAGTTTGGTGTAGCGGTAAGAAGAAGTCTCAAGGGCAATACTGCGCCAGGCCCTGATGGCATACAAAAGAAGATTCTGTCCCTTGCTCTACCATTAATAGGAGACAAACTCAAGCATCTTCTGGATAGATGCTTAAAAGAACAAGCCTTTCCACAACAGTGGAAGTGCGCTAGACTGGTTCTTCTTAAGAAGAAGGGCAAAGAAGACAACGCACCGTCTTCCTTTCGCCCTATTTGTTTGCTGGACGAGGCAGGGAAACTCTTGGAAAGAGTAATAGCAAACCGCCTCGTTCAGCACTTAAAAGAGGTAGGCCCAAATCTGAGCGCCTCTCAATATGGCTTTCGAGAGGGACTGTCGACAGTAGACGCAATCCTGCGGCTGAGATCTCTCTCAGAGGAAATAACTTCCCAGGGGGGAGTCGCCATGGGCATCTTGATAGACATTTCAAATGCTTTTAACTCCCTCCCCTGGGAGGCAATAATGGAGGCCCTCCGGCGGCACAGGATTCCAACATATTTACAAGCCGCCGTGAGAGAGTATTTCGTAAACAGGTCCATCACGTACAAGGACCGTGATGGCAACACACGAGAGAAGTTACTGCGCCGCGGGGTACCCCAAGGGTCTGTTCTAGGACCTTTACTATGGAACCTGGGGTACAACGCGGTACTTCACGTCGCTCTACCTCCCGGCTGTCACACTTTATGTTACGCCGATGACACCATAGTGTTAGCCGGAGGAGATAATTGGCAGGAGGCCCGTGCTAGGGCTCAGGTAGCAACTCAAGCTGTTCTAACGGCCATCAGGAAACTTGGCCTAGAGGTGGCGATGAATAAAACGGAGGCCCTGTGGTTCTACAACAAAGCTCAGGGCCCTCCGCCATACAATAAAGTATTCCTGGACTCGGCGGAAGTCATCGTAACACCCACCGTCAAGTATCTAGGACTCCTCATCGATGGACAGTGGGCGTTTCGTGAGCACATCACCACAATTGCTGCAAAGGCCGCATCCAGCGCAACGGCCTTGAGAGGCATTCTCCCTAACTTAGGGGGGCCCAGTGGAGCAGCAAGACAACTATATGCGAACACGGTGCGGTCTATTGTAATGTATGGAGCGCCGGTGTGGGCGAATGACCTGGCATTGTCCAGAAGTGGTCGTACGGCTTTAGAGAAAGCCTTCCATCTGGTCAATGTCAGGTCGGCGCGAGTATACCGCACCGTGTCGCGAGCAGCGGCTGCGGTATTAGCAGGAGTTCCACCATTGGACCTGACAGCGACGGAGCACTCCCGAGTATACGAGGGACTTAGGAAGTTCGAGAGAAAGCACGGTGTACGGCCGACCCCGATCATCAAAAATCGGGTTAGGTTGTATTACCGTGCTAAGACACTTAAGGCGTGGAAAGCGCGTTTACGCGCCCAAGTAAGGGTAGAAGGAGGCCGAGTAGTTGGCGCAGTAGAGCCAATTTTGGAAGAGTGGCTTGCCGTAAAGCGAAGACTCTCCTTCCATGCAGCGCAGGTGGTGTCGGGGCACGGCTGCTTCGCCTCCTACCTGCGTCGTATTGGTAAGGAGGAATCTGTAAGGTGTCATCACTGTGAGGCACCCCGAGACGACGCGCAGCACACCCTAGAAGGATGTCTTGCGTGGCAAGAAGAGAGAGCTGACCTTATCCGGAAGACAGGATGCAACTTATCCCTTCCGGCTATAATGAAGAAGATGGTGGACGACGAGGAGGCATACAAGGCCTTCCATACATTCGCGGGGCGTGTCATGAGTGCCAAGGAGGACGCTGAACGCCAAAGAAGAGGACAGCCGGTGAACTCCACTCCAGGCGTAGGACAGACATCGTCGCAGGGCAATCATGCCCCAACAGGCGTCCATCGTGCGCGCCGGGTTGGAGGTAGGGGACGGGCGCAAGCCTCCCCCCTCCTTCCTGGCCCAAACGGTGGCGCCACTCAACTTGTGCGTCGGAGTTCGCGTCTGAACTCCAACAGCACACAGAGATGACAGTAAGGCGGGGGACGAGTCTTCCCCCCGCCAAGTTATAACTCAGCGGGAGGGCGTCTCTCCCTCGCCTCAAGAAGAGCGAGGCCAGGAAATATTAAGAGGCTGGGGAGCCTCTCCCAGTCTCGCCTTCAAAGAAGATAGTTAGTCGCAAGCCAGACGCGACTATTTTAGAACCGGCCCGCCACACAAATGCGGGCCCTGCCGCTCTAAGTCCAATGAGCGGCAGCGCGGGGGACCCACCCAAGTCATCGGGTGGGTCGGTGCCGGGGAGGTTGAGAAGTATACGCACGTGATTCCTCAACCTCCCCATCAGTCACGGCACCATATGCGGGCAAAAGTGGGGGTTTAGTCGGTAGTGGGCAGCCTCGCGGCATAAGACCTGAGCCCGACATACCCCTCTCTTCCCCAGGGAGAGGGTATGTGTAAAGAGTGCATTCCCCACTATAAAAAAAAAAAAAAAAAAAAAAAAAAAAAAGGTTCCCTCTCGTTGTGCGCCACCTTGTCGTGGTGAGAGGGCTTAAGGGATCGAATCAACGATCCGCTGGGGCAGTACCTGGGACTTAGTCCCGGGGAGGCCCGGCGGGAGGTTCGATCCTACTAAAGCGCACAGTACCTCCCTGGCATTGCACTTCGAGTACAGCATGTACTCGAGCCGTGGGAGGTACAAACCTTCAGGGGCCGCGGTGAACAGTCCTTCTCAGGGCTGGGATCCGCGGTACGGGACTTGGCGTTCCCGGAGGTGTTCCCTGAGCCCGGCGACCACTTCGCCGAGAGGGTGGGTATTATTCCCCCCAAGGTGGTAAGGGATGGCGACCCGGAATTCAAACGCCCGGCCCGCCGGGGTCGTTAGGGGATGGTCTAAGACCTCCCTCCGGCAAGGTGTGGGGAACGGGGGGTTATGGGGGGAGGGTTTTTGGGGGGTTTAGGGGGGTTTTTTGTTTTGTGTTATTATGTTTGTTTTGTTTTTTGTATTTTTTGTTTATCTCTTATTCCTTCCTTTCCTTCCTTCCTTCCTTCCTGTTCCTGTGCTCTTCGGAGCTGTGTGGGCGGGCGTGGGGCCGCTCGGACTTATTCCGAGGCGGGGCCCACGCGCCGCGAGTTTAAGGAGTCGGCCAGGCCGGGGTCGTTAGGGATGGCACCCAACCGGCCTAGGGGAGCAAACCTTATACAAACCACCTTATTTTGAACTATGAAAATGTCGGCCCAAAATAGGAAAGACTTACCACTCCAGGGGGACCGGACCCTCAGGAGTCGGCGCGAGGGGAGTGCTGTCCCAGCTCCCCTCCCGTCGTCATCACATGATGGGCCATCTGTTGCTTGCTCCGCAGGGGCAACAGAGGAAATAGCGTCTGCGATGATAGATGGTGCGATGATAGGTGGTTCGAGCCTTGGAAAGGCCAAGAGGCCTGGTCCAGCGAGCAAAAAGAGGGATGCGATGAGGACGTCACCTTATTTAGCTCCCTTAGTCGAGAGGTTGAGAACGTCAAGGGCAAGTTCACCCACGCCCTCTATAATGTCCAACGACGGACATACAATCCGACGATGTGTTACGGATGTTGAAGACGACTCCTCGGTGGACTTTGATTTGTCCACCATGAGTACTCGTAAAAGGGGACGTCCTCCCACTACGGGAGAATACGTAGGATTGGCGTCCGCCAAGCTACGTCTAGTGGAGGCTGAGAAGAAGATGTCTGACCTCGAGGAAACCAAGAGGATACTTGACCCTTCTAGCTCGTTGCCGGAAAAAATCCGTGTATCCACGGATAACATGATCGAGCGGTATATGGAGGACCTTAGAGAAGCTCCTCTTGAAGATTTAACTGCGAGGGCCTTTGAGGCCATGAATCAAGTGATAAAGGTGGCATGTGTCTCCAAAGGCCTTAAGGGCACTCTTATAAAAGAGTTGAAGACTGCAGCCTGCAAGACAAGTGCTAGTCTTGCCATTATGGCTTCTAAATCGGCCAGGAGGCCTGCACAAGAAGTTGTTTCGAGTCTTTTACATTAGTAAAGAGCTGGATGAAGCAAGAAGAAATCCGAAATCTCAAGGAAGAGATTCGAAGCCTTAGGTCAAGAGCAGCGGAGCTTCCAGCCCAGGACTTGCGTGATGTGCCGAGTACATCACGAACTCTCAGATCGAGAGCAACGAGGAATTCTTCTCCAACAATGGAGGAGGCTGAAGAAGCGTTGCCAAGCGCTTTGACGGCCTATTTAATAAATGGTGCGAGAAGAAATTTGGCTCATTAGTTCCAAACTTTGGTACTTCGAATCCAGACTTTGACGGTATGGAAGCCGAGACAGAGATCTCTGCTGTTCCCCTCTCCTCTGGAAGGCAAAAGCCTTCTAAAGGCGGTACTAAGAAGAGTTCCGTATCAGCTCCGCAACCTGCGGCGGAGAAGTCAGGAAAGAAGAGTGGCTCTACAGCTGCCACAAGTGGGAAGGTAGACCGAGATAAAGATAGGTCCCGGATGCCTCCGCCAGTACCTCTTTCTAGGAAAGACATCAGGGCGCGGAAACCAGCGCTGTTACTCGATCAACCGAGTCATGGACTGCGGTGGTCGGTAGGAAGGCGAGGAAGAAGACGACCATCTCTTCTTCCGTGGAAGATAAAAGAAGACTTTGAAGGCCAGGAAATCTTCAAGGACACCTGTGGACGGAAACAGGGAATTCCAACGCCCCTGTTAAATCTGCCGGAAAGAAGAAGGCAGCGAACAAGCGGAAACCTCCGCGGGCAGCGGCGGTTGTAATAAACTGCCCTCCAGACAAAAGCGGCGATGTCCTTAGATTGGCCAAAAGCAAAATTGATCTGGCCAGTCTGGGAATTAGTCAGGTAAGGCCTAGAAGGGCTGCAACTGGGGCCCAAATGTATGAGGTCTCTGGCCCCGAAGGTTCGCAGAAGGCGGATGTATTGGCTCAAGAATTATCTAAGGCCCTGGAAGGATTAGAGGGGGTCACAATCCAGCGACCCGTTAAGATGGCGGAGATTAGAATACGCGGGTTAGATGACTCCGCTACTGTACAGGAGGTGATGGATGCGTTGGCTGGTGCTACGTCTTGCCAGCCTACGCAATTTAAGTTAGGCGTACTTCGCCTCTCAGGTGACGGTCTTAGAACCGTCTGGGTTCAGTGCCCGCTTCACGCTGCCAACAAATTGGCTTCTGAAGGTCGGGTACAGGTTGGCTGGACTAAGGCCAGAGTTGAGTTGTTAGCGGCGCGCCCGCTGCAATGCTTTAGGTGTTTGCAGTCGGGCCACGTACGCCAGAATGCTGTAAAGAAGATCGCAGTGGAAATTGTTTCCGCTGTGGTTCTTCCGGGCATAAGGTAGCTGATTGCACGTCCCCCGCAGTCTGCCCTGTTTGTAAGAAGGTGGGGAGACCTTCAAACCACAGATTGGGCGGACGTGCATGTCCTGCGAAGTCCAAAGCAGGCAAGATAGTGTTTCCGGACAAAAGTCCGAATATAAGGACTTCCTCTGTTACCACTGCCATGGAGGTAGACGGACAAGTTCCAATGGAACAGAGTAGCAAAGAGCCAATGGTTATTACATTGGCCGAAGGAAGTAACAGCCTGGAGGAGGCTGCAACGGCCCCGCCTTCACCGCCATAATCCTCCAGGCCAATCTGAACCATGCCCGCCGTGCTCAGGACTTGTTTGTCCATAGCGTGGCGGCCCGTGGCCATGTATTGGTGTAGCTGCGGAGCCACACTCCGTTCCGCGGTCACTCCGCTGGGTGGGTGATAATTGCGGCTTGGTTGCCATTACATGGCATAACATCTCTCCTCTCTGTACTTTATGGGGAAAAGGAGATGGATACGTAGGGGTTAAGTGGGGAAAGTTTACCATCGTTGGTGTCTACATCTCCCCCTCACTGTCCTTTTCTGATTTTGAGGATCGATTAGAGATCTTAGGCTCGGTCCTGAGGCCCTGTTTATCTGGGCAAGTGTTAATAGCGGGGGACTTTAATGCGAAACACGTCGCATGGGGTTCCCCGAGGTCTGATCGTCGGGGTGAAGCCCTGGTTAATTGGGCGGCAGCATTGGGGCTCCTTCTTGCCAATGAGGGAGCTGCTAGTACTTGCGTTGCGTGGAGGGGTGAATCGATAGTTGATCTGACTTGGATATCTCCCTCCGCGCGCGCATTGGTGTCAGGTTGGCAGGTGGTGGACGAGGAGACGCTTTCGGATCACTTATACATCCAAATGTCTCGGCACCCTCTGCGGAATGTAAGAGCCCGACGGTTCGTCAACAGGGGACGACCAAGATGGGCTCTCAAGAATGGAGTGTGGCCACTTGGAGGCCGCACTGGAAGTGCGACTTGGTCGCAAATCCGGCAGGTTATCGGCGCAGGAAGGAGTTGAGTGGCTTAGACGTACACTTACTGACGCTTGTGAGGCGTCTATGCCTAGGGCCACTCCTCTAAACCCATCGTGCTGCATATTGGTGGACGGAGGAAATCGCCGAACTTAGACGTGCCTCCGTCCACAATAGACGTGGCTTTACACGCGCGCGTTCTCGAGGACGGTCTCCCGAGATCATAGCCAGCAGGTATGCTGACTACAGGGAGGCTTGCGGCAGACTTAAGGCTGCCATTGCGGCTGCCAAGGCCAAGGCTTGGGACGAACTTTCAAACATTGAAGAGGATCCATGGGGGCGCCCATACAAAATAGTTTTGGGCAACTTCGATCTGGGCGCCTCCCGTGACAGAGCAGTTAGCCCCCTCAGTTTTAAAGGGGGTGGTGGATACTTTATTTCCACCAAATGAGGGACCTGTTATTCCCCAAGCCGAAGGGGACTTTCAATGGCAGGAAGAGTGGGAGATTTCAGAGGAGGAGTTGATCGGCGCCGTCAGGAGACTTAAGGCTAATAAAGCACCGGGTCCTGACGGCGTCCCTGGTAAAGTTGTGGCCTTGGCGGCCGGAAAAGTACTGCCCAAACAGGTTGGGCAAGTATTTAATGCATGTTTGCGGGAGGGAGTCTTTCCCCGGGCTTGGAAGAAAGCTCTTCTCACCTTGATTCCTAAACCCGGCAAACCCGGGGGTACTCCCTCCTCGTACCGACCAATCTGCTTGTTGGACGAGGTCGGGAAGTTATTGGAGCGAATTATCGCTGCCCGCCTCGTCCAGCATCTGGCAGGTCGGGAGAATGGACTCCACGAGGAGCAATACGGCTTCCGTCGGGGCGTTCAACGATTGACGCGATTTCACGCGTTAGAGCCCTGGCGGAAGCTGCTACGAGAGTGGCGGGGTGTTGTTAGCGGTGTCATTGGATGTGACAAATGCTTTCAACACCCTGCCGTGGGGAGTGATCGGGAAGCGTTAGATTACTTCCAGGTCCCCGATCACCTCCAACGAGTTATGCGTTCTTACCTTGATGAGCGCTGGAGTACAGGGACCGCCAGGGTAGGCGGGTCTCCAGAATGGTAGATCGCGGGGTCCCACAGGGGTCTGTGCTTGGCCCCCTGCTTTGGGACCTCGCGTACGACAGAGTCCTTAGGACTGCGCTTCCCCCGGGTTGCAGCGCAGTGTGTTACGCCGATGACACACTTGTGCTGGCCCGGGGTGACAACTGGTGGGAGGCCCGGGCTATGGGCGAAGTGGCTGTGGCGGCAGTAGTCGGGGCGGTTCAGAGAATGGGACTAGGGTGGCCCCGGAAAAAACGGAGGCACTAGTGTTTGCTGCCTGCGAACTCCCCTCCCTCCTCATTCCTCCATCTTGGTGAGTGGTTCGGCTGTTCAGGTGAGTCCCCATATTAAATATCTGGGGCTCATTCTGGACAGCAAATGGAAATTCGGCGAGCACTTCGCTCAACTTGCCCCCAGATTGGGCAAGATTTCAGCGGCACTTGGCCGTCTAATGCCCAATCTTGGGGGCCCATCAGGAAGGGTGCGGCGTCTTTATGCGACGACTGTACAGTCGGTGGCTATGTACGGCGCACCGATCTTTGCGGCGACTTAGCGCACTGTCGCGCCACAACTGCCACTCTGCCGCACCATGCGCGGGTGGCCATGAGATCGCCCGCTGCTACCGTACGGTGTCGCATGACGCCGCTACGGTGCTTGCGGGACTCCCACCGCTGGAGTTGCTCGCTCGGGAGCGCGCTCAGATATGAGCGTGTCCCGTATGAAGAGGGGACTCTGCCCCAGCCGCCATTATGGCGCGCCTAAGGAAGCAGGCGAGAAATGATATGCTGGGCTGGTGGCGCGCAAGTCTTAGCGCGTCAGGTGCACCAGCCCGCCGCATTAGGGGCATTAGCCCCGGTGTTAGGGAGTGGATAAGTGGGGCGTGTTATCGCCTCACCTTCAGGTCGCACAGATGGTCTCCGGACATGGGTGTTTCGGGGATTATCTGTGCCGAATTGTCGTGAGCCCGTCGTGCTGCCACCAGTGCGGGGCTAGTCAAGACTCGGCGCAACATACTCTGGCGGAGTGTCCAACCTTCGCCGAAGAGCGCCGAGCCTTGACCACTAAGTTTGGGAACGATCTTTCCCTTGAGGCCTTAATCCCTAGGGTTCTCGAGGAAAGGAAGATTGGGAGATATTTACCTCCTTTTGCGACATAGTTTTGTCGCAAAAGGAGAGAAGAAGAAAGAGTCGGAGAGGCGAAGTTGCCCCTCTGGATTCACTAGGAGACGGAGGAGGTGTCCCTCCTCGTTTGAGAGAAGGACAAAACCTTTGGCCCATTTAAGGCCTAGATAGGACTAAGGGGAGAAGTGAAAACATTCTCTTCTCCCCTTCTGTACTTGGAGAGTAGGAGGGCCCATAAGGGCCGTGCGGCAATGCCGCGGGTTTTCCTAGCCCTTTTCAGGGCTATAAACTAACAGTTCTTTTCAGAACTTAGTGGGAATCTCCTTGGGGAGGGAGAAGAGTTCGGGGCCCCAATAGCTCGCTTCGGCGTGAGGGGTCTTCGTCTTCTCTTCTTCCCTTTGGACTTAGTGAGGGGGCAGCGGTTGGTGTTCAATCCAGCCGCTGACATCCTCTGCACTAAGAGGTACGGCTGCAGAGGTGGTAGCCCCTCTGTAGCCGAGTAAATAGGAGGGCAGCCCAGCCATGTCATCGGCTGGGCGCCGTGTCTTTCCCGCTAAATAGGGAAGGGCGCGGCCAGGACTGGGACCTTGGGTCAAGGCGGGGGACGGCTAAGGAAGTTATGTTAGCGTACCCGAGCCGTTCCCAAACGCCGAGTAGTCCCAGCCTGTGCAAACAGGCTCCCGACGGGTTTTAGTGGGTAGTGGGCAGGCTCGAGTTATTGAGCCGTAAGACCTGAGCCCCACATACCCCCTAGTCAAACAGGGGATGCGTAAAGGCATTTCCCGTCGTAAAAAAAAAAAAAAAAAAAAAAGGTTAGGTTAGGTTCCCTCTCGTTAGTTCTTATCCCGAAACAGGGTAGGCCTCCAGGAGAATCGTCCTCCTACAGGCCTATTTGTTTGCTGGATGAGACGGGGAAATTATTTGAGCGTATCATTGCTGGCCGTCTCATCCAGCATCTTTCGCAGGGTGATACATCGCTCCATGAAGAGCAATATGGCTTCCGGGAAGGTCGCTCGACACTTGACGCCATCGCCAGAGTCAGAGCCCTTGCGGAGGCAGCAGTAGAGCAGGGCGAAGTGTTATTGGCAGTATCTATCGACATTAAAAACGCTTTTAACACTCTGCCTTGGAAAGTTATAGGAGAAGCGCTCGAGCGTCTTCGTGTTCCCTTATATCTTCGCCGGATAGTGCATGCTTACCTTAGTGATAGAAGGTTGTCATACGTGGACTGCAATGGACTTCACGTTAAGAAGTTAGTTGAGCGTGGCGTTCCGCAAGGATCGGTTCTTGGTCCGCTTCTGTGGAACGTCGCGTTCGATATAGTGTTAAGAGTTGCTCTGCCCCGGGAGCACAGTTATCTGCTAAGACGACACGCTAGTGCTCTCCCGGGGGATGATTGGAAGAAGCTTTGGGGTTGCGGAGGTCTCTGTTGCCTCTGTGGTTCGAGCTATCCGCGGTCTTGGTCTAGAAGTGGCAGCAAGTAAATCAGAGGCCATATTCTTTCATGATCCCTCTGTAGTGGGCAATCCGCCTCCCACGGTTATTACAATGGATGGAGTTCCCGTTCAGGTGGGCCAGGTAATTAAATACTTAGGCCTCACTCTGGACGGGAACTGGAGTTGGAGCAAACATTTTTCTGGTCTTGCTCCACGTTTAGAGAAAGTGGCCACCGGTTTAGGCCGAATTATGCCCAACATTGGGGGCCCGGAAGCAAAGGTTCGTCGGCTGTATGCTTCAGTCGTACAGTCTGTTGCCGGCTCGCCCATTTGGGCGAGAGATCTAGACAAGGCTGTTACACAAAAGCCTTGGCGCCTGTTAGGCGCATTTGGCGATGGATTGCCACAAAGGGTTACGCTTATCGCACTACAGCATATGACGCAGCGACCTTGATGGCGGGTATACCTCCTTGAGATATCGGGCGTGCTCGCGCCTATACATACCAGAAGATGGTGGAAATTCGGCGGAGAAATGTCGCAATTACCCCGCTGATTAAAAATAAACTTAGGCTGAGGACCCAAAAATGGGTCATAGAGAATTGGGCAGAAGAGTTGGCGCGTAGACTTACGCCAAACTCTCCTGGTTGTCGGGTGGTGGAGGCGATACTTCCATGCCTGGATGATTGGTTGGTGTATAGGCGTGGATATGTCACATTCCATTCTGCGCAGGTGATCTCTGGGCACGGCTGCTTTGGAGATTACCTGTGCAGAATTGGTAAGGAAAGGACAACAAAATGTCATGAATGCGGAGCTGGGAGAGATAGTGCACAGCACACAATCTCAGTATGTGCCGCATGGAGTGATGAGAGAGTTGTGCTTGCTGCGGAGTTAGGAAATAATCTTGACCTTCCGGCAATAATAGATGCAGTCGTCGCAGATGACGATAAATGGGAGATTTTCTCCTCCTTTTGCGATCACGTTATGACGCTAAAGGAGGAAAATGAAAGAGTTAGGCGTGAGGAAGTCTCTCAGCCTATCTTAAGGATTGGAACTCCTGTTCCTCTCAGGGGCAGAAGAAGAGTGTTGGCGCATCTACGCCCACCATAAAATGTCATGGGAGTGTTAATCTCCCATGTGTATTAGGCGGGAGAAATAGCCCTTTTAAGGGCTATTTGTTGTGTTGCTATTTTGGAAGTCCTTTTCAGGACTTCCAAACATAGAGGCTCTTTGGCCTCACGGTCTTTCAAGACCCTGAGTACTTGTGCAGTCGGAGTGGGGGTGGCCCAATAGCTCCCTTTATGGGTGAGGGTCTTCCTCCTTCTTCGACTGTACAACTGGTGTGGAGAAGGCGGCATCACAGGCGGCTGGGAACCGCCTGCTGCCTCTCGCCCTTGGGAGGGCGTTGGTGGAAGGGCATTGGCCCCTTCTACCAAGTAACAGGATGGTGGCCCGGTCAAGTCTAAGGACCGGGCGCTGGGGGCCTTCTTAGCATACAAGAAGGTACCCCGGTTGGCAGTGACCCCCTCTGACAAGGGGGTCTCGGCGGTGGATGGGCGGTGCGGCATTGTAATGTGTTCGCGCCTCCCGTGCCGCCCATCTATCACTGCCTGCGCTAGGCCAATCGTGAGGTTTTAGTGGGTAGTAGGCAGCACGTTTGCATAAGTCCTGAGCCCCACATAACCCCCGGAGCTTCCCAAGCCGGGGGTATGCGTAAAGGCATTTCCTCACGTTAAAAAAAAAAAAAAAAAAAAAAGGTTAGGTTAGGTTCCCCCCTCGTAGTGCGCCACCTTGTCGTGGTGAGGGGGCTTAAGGGATCGAATCAACGATCCGCTGGGGCAGTACCTGGGACTTAGTCCCGGGGAGGGCCCGGCGGGGAGGTTCGGTCCTACTAAGAGCGCACAGTACCTCCCTGGCATTGCACTTCGAGTACAGCATGTACTCGAGCCGTGGGAGGTACAAACCTTCAGGGGCCGCGGTGAACAGTCCTCTCAGGGCTGGGATCCGCGGTACGGGACTTGGCGTTCCCGGAGGTGTTCCTGAGCCCGGCGACCACTTCGCCGAGAGGGTGGGTATTATTCCCCCCAAGGTGGTAAGGGATGGCGACCCGGAATTCAAACGCCCGGCCCGCCGGGGTCGTTAGGGGATGGTCTAAGACCTCCCTCCGGCAAGGTGTGGGGAATGGGGGTTATGGGGGAGGGTTTTGGGGGTTTAGGGGATTTTTGTTTTGTGTTTTATGTTTATTTTGTTTTTATATTTTTGTTTTTCTCTTATTCCTTCCTTTCCTTCCTTCCTTCCTTCCTATTCCTGTGCTCTTCGGAGCTGTGTGGGCGGGCGTGGGGCCGCTCGGACATATTCCGAGGCGGGGCCCACGCGCCGCGAGTTTAAGGAGTCGGCCAGGCCGGGGTCGTCAGGGATGGCACCCAACCGGCCTAGGGGAAGGAAAACCCTACACAAACCATTTTATAACTAAACATGGATATGAGTAGCAATAAAGGAGAACCACTACCATCCCAGGTCGTTCGGACGGCCAGGGGTCGGCGGAGAGTGCCGTCCCGGCTCTCCTTCGTCGTCATCGTACGACGGGCTACCGGCTGCTTGCTCCGCAGGGGCAGCCGGGGAAAATGCCTCTGCGATGAACAGAGACCGATCCGATTACGAGGATCGAGGCCATTATCTCTTAGACGAAGAATTGGCTGAGAATGTTGCTCCATTCACCGATACAGACGGGGAGTATATGAAACTCCCTCAAGTAATCGGAATGGAGATTGTTAAAAAAGCGAAGGGTAGAAAGAAAGTAGGCCCTAAATGTAGGACGCAGACTGGCCAGGCAACAAATAGAAATCTGCCAATGACATCGGCGATTTCTTTTAAACAAATAAGGCCACATGCGGGTTCTCCACCACCAGCTGCGCAATCAGAAGCTGGTGTGACAACGGCAACAGAGGATGACGCTCGAGGCGCGTTGCTGCAAACATCCGCAGACAATGCGTTTTGCGACGAAAACGCCAACACCGACGTTATAAGTTTGGATTCCTCCAACGCTTCAGATGCTTCTATTCGCACTACTGCGTCAGGGGCATCAAAAAGAACGAGGAAAAGAAATACTCGCGAAGTCGACTCAAAGGCTCGCCGAGTCATGACACGAATGGACTGCTCTTTTTCTTCATCAGAAGATAATTTATTTGAGAGCCAAAAGAAAAAACGTGGACGCCCCATAGTAACAGGTAAAGGGGTTGAGATCCTTGCTATAAAAGCAGCAAAAGAGGAATTAGGAAGGATTCGCGAAGAAATTAAAACTGCGAAGGAAATTGCGAAGGGTAATTATGACCCTTCCGAATTTGAGGGCAAAAAAGGCTCAAAAATGGCGGAAAGACTTGGAGAAGAAATGTCTAACCTTCCTTCTCGAGACATAATTGCCGAGGTTCTGCGAACCGCCCAACAGGTTGAACAAGTGGCTAAAAAGTCCACCAATTTGAAGGGCGGATTCGTAAGAATTTTAAGAGAAGCGGCCCTCAAGATCAAAGTAGGGACAGATGCTCTAGTATGTAAAGCGCCCCTCACAGAGACTAAAGGTCAGGAAGTTGACCAATCTGAGGTCGAAAGACTTAAAGTTGAAGCTGCGTCTTTGCGAAAAGAAATCGAGGAACTCAAGGCATCCAGAGATGCAGAATATATGCCTCCTCCACTTAAAACGCAAAAGGCGATAAGTGAGGAAATAGATGATGTAGAAATGGAAGTGATTGAGGCCGGTGAGCCTCTCTCTTTCAAGGAAGTATTATCATCTAAAGAAGATTGGCCGCCGGCAGTTAGACCGCCAATTAAAGGACGCCGCCTGGTTCTTTCTGATAAAACCAGTATTGAGATAGCCAAGACTCACACTCCATCTGTGAAATCTATAAAAGATATTGAGAGCCTGATCGAAAAAAGGCTTTCATTCTTTGCGGAAGAGATACGAAAGGAGATAGGTGGCATGATAGCAACCTTCGCCAAACAGGTTGTTCCCAAAGCACTTCCACTGGGGCCCGGAATAACACCCCAAATGTGGACGCTATAAAAGCGCCACGGAGCGCCCGGTTCCCGGTGGGGGTGCCAAGGGAAACAAAGGAAAGGCAAATAGGAGAACTAAATCTCCTGCGCTTCCCTCGTCTGCTGGCAAGAGTAAAGTCAGTGAAAAGGAAAATGTTCCTTCTACAAGACAGTCAGCGGTTAAACATATCTCCGCTGAAAAATCTTCTGCTGTATCGTCGACAA
This sequence comes from Cardiocondyla obscurior, assembly GCF_019399895.1. Lineage (NCBI taxonomy): Eukaryota > Metazoa > Arthropoda > Insecta > Hymenoptera > Formicidae > Cardiocondyla > Cardiocondyla obscurior. Next base: position 40,280 of record NW_027228818.1, on the reverse strand, counting down.
AGGAGTCTGAATGGTCTCAGGTCGTTGGACGGCGAGCAGCAAAGAAAACTGCCAAAGAAGGTGGTTCATCTTCTTCCATCCCAGAACAAAAATCTGGAGGTGGAAGAAAGAAAAATAATACCCAATCTAAGAAGATGGGGGAAGATATTCTTCCTTCTCTTCCTTCTGCGGCTAAAATGGCCACAAAGGAGGGAAGAGGGGAAAAGAAAAAGAAGAAGAAGCCAAGAAGAAGAGTGCCCAGGTCCTCTGCGGTTGTGTTGAACTGCCCTGAAGGCCAATACTCAGAAATTATGAAGGAAGTGAGACAGAAGATTCAGCTCAATGAAGTTGGAATTGCCGAGAAAGTTAAGACAAGATTTACTGCGTCTGGGGCCTTCCTTATAGAAGTTTCAGGGACTTCAAATGATTCTAAGGCCGATGCTTTAGCATCAAGAATCAAAGAAGTCCTTGATGGCAAAAATGTTCGTGTTAGCCGCCCATGTTTAATGGCGGAAATAAGAATTAAAGGCCTCGAACCTTCCTTGAGTAAGGAAGAAATAGTGACAGCTGTTGCAGAAAAAAGGAGGCTGCCACACCAGAGAAATAACCACAGGAGACATACGAAGACCTCCCGGTGGTTTGGGGACTTTGTGGATCAAACTCCCCATTGCAGCGGCTAAAAGGGCAACGGAGGGGGGTCGTCTGGATGTTGGGTGGACTCGCATCAGAATTGAACTCTTAGACGCGCGCCCCCTCCGTTGTTACAAATGTTTAGAAAAAGGGCACGTGGCTGGAAAATGTCCCGATTCTCAAGATAGATCCGGTTGTTGTTACCGTTGTGGAGAATCGGGGCATATAGCAAGGAACTGTTCTTCTTCGCCTAAATGTCCGGTCTGTCGGGACTTGAATAGAAAGGCAGATCATATCTTGGGCAGTGCCAAGTGCACTTCTAGAAAGAGGAAAGGAAGAGTGGACAAACCGATCACTCAAAGGCCTGTACAACAACTCCCGACAAGGGGAGAACAGGAGGCCATGGAGGTGGAACCTACGGAGGAAGGTCATGGAGATGCTAAATAATGTCTCCACGCCTTCTCCAAGCTAATTTAGGACGGCCGTGGGGCACAGGATCTTTCCTACAAACCTCGCGGAACGTGGCTACAGTTTGGGAATTGCCGCTGAGCCATATAGAATTCCCCCTAATAACCCTTGTTGGGCTGGAGATACCCTTGGCTCAGTGGCAATCACTTGGAAGTGGTGGGAGAGCGCGCTGCCCTGCAGTCGCTTAGAAAGTGGCGAACATTACGTCGCCGTCCGCTGGGGGCCTGTAGTGGTGATAGGAATATATTTACCTCCCTCGGGTACCCTGGCGGACTTTGAGAAATGGTTGCGGGACATAGGAGATTGCATAGGGCGTCTCCGAGCCTCCCCTATTATTGTTGCTGGAGATTTCAACTCCTGGTCCCGAACGTGGGGTTCACGTCGAACTGGAACCAGGGGTGAAATATTAGAAGAATGGGCGGCGCTTCATAACCTCATCCTCATTAACAGAGGAAATGAAGCTACATGCGTGCGGCCTCAGGGAGAGTCAATTATTGACCTAACCTGGGCTTCACCTACGGCCGCACGCTTAATTAGAGAATGGAAAGTAGAAGGGGATCTCGAGCACTTGTCTGATCATCGTTATATTACGATCGAGCTTGGGATTCCCTTCACTTTCACGCAGAACAGAAAGTGCCGCCCCGAGAATAGATGGGCGCTTCGGCAAATAAATGAGGAGGCTTTTAAGGCCTCGATCATCGCGGCTCTTTGGTTTAGAGACAGTAGTAACGAGGCTGTTACTGAAAATATCTCCCCTATGCAGGAGATACAATGGCTTATCGAGGCAATGACTGACGCGTGTAATGCGTCTATGCCTCAAGTGAGCCGCGCGCCTCGTCGGTCCACTTATTGGTGGACTGACGAAATTGCAGATCTCCGGCGTGAGGCTATCCGCTGTATGCGAATGGTCACGCGGAGTAGAGCCAATATGGCTCGAAGAGAAGAGGCTCTCTGTTTATACAGAGAAGCAAGAAGTGCTCTCCGGAAGGCCATAGCCTTATCTAAGGCCAGAGCCTGGGAGGAACTCATCCAAAGTCTTGACGAAGATCCATGGGGGCGCGCTTACCAGATAGTGACGAAGAAACTTCGACCAGCTGCGCCCCCTGTTCTGCGGACGCTCGAACCGGCGTTTGCTGAGCATGTAATTGGCACCCTGTTTCCAGTAAATAATGAGACAGAGAATGCCGACGTTGAGAACACTGAGCCGGTCGAGTGGTCCGCGGATGTAGAGATAACTTTGGATGAGTTTATGAATGCCGTCAAAAGAGGTCTAAAAGGCAATACCGCCCCTGGACCAGACGGCATTCAAAAGAAAGTATGGACTCTGGCCATGGAATTCCTGGGAGAGCACCTCAGGAAGATATTTAACAGTTGCCTGCGTGGCGGCGTCTTTCCCCCGGTGTGGAAAAGAGCCAAATTGGTTCTCCTTCAAAAACCGGGGAAAGAGGCGGACTCCCCATCGGCATACAGGCCAATATGTCTGTTGGACGAGGCTGGCAAGATATACGAAAGGATTATAGTTAACCGCCTCGTCCGACACCTGTCCCGGGTAGGTCCCAATCTGAGCGTGGCCCAGTTTGGATTCAGAGAGGGCCGGTCAACAGTTGATGCAATTCTACGTGTCCGGTCTCTCTCTGAACAGGTAACGTCCCAGGGGGTGATGCTTGGAATATCAATTGATATATCCAATGCATTTAACACCCTCCCTTGAAGCAAATAGAGAGTCGCTCCAACGGCATCGGGTTCCGTCTTACCTTGTCGCCGTTGTGAGCGACTATTTAAATGATAGATGGGTCACGTTCCAGGATAGAAACGGGAGAATTAGGGACAGGGAGCTGCACTGTGGAGCCCCAAGGCTCAGTATTGGGGCCATTCTCTGGAATATGGGTACAACACAGTGCTGCATACGGCCTTACCCCGGCTGTCGTTGTTTGCTACGCAGATGACACTATTAGCCGGGAAGTGGCTGGGAGGAGTCCGCCATCAGAGGAGAAATAGCCGCGCAGGCGGTTGTTAGTTCTATAAGGCGAATGGGACTTAAAGTGGCGGCGGCTAAAACAGAGGCATTATTTTTCTATAACAGAAGATCTGGGCCGCCGCCACAGGAGATGAAGATTGCCGTAGCCGGCGAAAAAATTAGTATTAGCTCTCGGATTAAATATCTGGGACTAATACTGGATGGTAGGTGGTGTTTTGAGGGCCATTTTGAGGAGATAGCCCGCCGAGTTAGGGAGCGTTCTACCTCATTAAGAGGTATACTTAATCTCGGCGGGCCTGGCGGCAGCCCGGCGCTTGTATGCAAATACGGTCCGGTCGATTGCCCTCTACGCTGCCCCAGTGTGGGCTGATGCACTGGCGGCCAACAAAAGAAGAAGGGTGACACTTGAAGCCGCATTTCACCCCATGGCCGTCAGAGTAGCAAGGGCATACCGGACCGTTGCTAGAATGGCGGCAAGTGTTTTGGCTGGGCTGATCCCTATAGACATTACGGCCCTCGAACATCAAAGTACGTATCGCCGGCTACGTTATTAAAGATGCGGGGAGAGAAGCTCCCGCATTAAGGCAAGGTCAGACTCCTTCATAGGAAGGAGTCTGTAAAGAAGTGGAAAGAAAGACTCGCCGGCTCCAATATAATGGGGCGGCGAGTCATTGATAGTATACGCCCCGTGCTGCCTCAGTGGTTAGATCGTCGCTGGGGCAAAGGACTACCCTTCCATGTGACGCAGATAATTTCTGGTCACGGCTGTTTTGCCGCATACCTGCGTCGCATTGGGAGGACCTCACGGGGCGTGTTATCACTGTACTGTGCTTTCCTCAGGACACCGCCCAACACACTCTGGCAGAATGTGATGCTTGGGCGGTGGAAAGAGGGGAGTTAATACAAAGTTTAGGCCAGGATCTCACAATGACATCAGTAATCCCGGCCATAATAGATAATGAAGAGGCATGGAAGGCCTTCCTTCTTCTGCACGTGTAATGCGGAAGAAGGAGGAGGCCGGAATAGACAGGGGCAGCCCGTCGGAGGGCAAAATAGTACGCCGTCTGTTCGGCAAAATGCCCCTAATATACCGGGTCGACCCGGCCGAGTAGGGGGTGTTAACCCCAACTTAAGAGGCGGACACATCAGAAATAACAATGTTTCTGCAACGCCCGCCTCTGTTCAGGTGTCGATGCTTGCATCGTCACCTAGATGACGGCTCCGGGGAAGGGACATACACTAAGTCCTTTCCCCGTCGAGCAGTTTATAGTGGAAGACGGAAGAAATGGGGTATTTCTTCCGTTCTTCTATAGTTAGGTTGGAAGTTGGAGCTGGCTCCAAGAGAAGGCCGGTCCGCCATCACATAAAAACTGGCGGGCCCCGTCTCCTTAGCCACAAGAGGAGACGGTGCGGGGGACCCACTCAGTCCAACGAGTGGTCGGCGCCGAAGATGCTAGATGTTATGCACTTGCAATTCCTAGCATCTCTCCAAAGTCAAAGCGCCAAGCAGGCCAACAGTGGGGGTTTAGTCGGTAGTGGGCAGCCTCGCGGCGTAAGACCTGAGCCCGACATAACCCTCTCCCTTCCCCAGGGGAGAGGGTATGCGTAAAGGCATTCCCCCACTATAAAAAAAAAAAAAAAAAAAAAAAGGTTAGGTTCCCCCTCGTAGTGCGCCACCTTGTCGTGGTGAGGGGGCTTAAGGGATCGAATCAACGATCCGCTGGGGCAGTACCTGGGACTTAGTCCCGGGGAGGGCCCGGCGGGGAGGTTCGATCCTACTAAGAGCGCACAGTACCTTCCTGGCATTGCACTCCGAGTACATCACGTACTCGAGCCGGGGGAGGTACACCCTCAGGGGCCACAGAGGCCGTCCCTTTATTAGGACGGTGTAGATCTGTGGTTCGGGACTTGGCGTTCCCGAGGGTTCCTGAGCCCGGCGACCACTTCGCCGAGAGGGTGGGTATTATTCCCCCCAAGGTGGTAAGGGATGGCGACCCGGAATACAAACGCCCGGCTTGTCAGGGTCGTGAGGGGAGGTCTTCTGACTTCCTCCTGGCAACCTCAGGGGCCACAGAGGCCGTCCCTTTATTAGGACGGTGTAGATCTGTGGTACGGGACTTGGCGGTCCCGAGGTGCCTGAGCCCGGCGACCACTTCGCCGAGAGGGTGGGTTTTATTCCCCCAAGGTGGTAAGGAAGGTAACCCGGAATGCAAATCCCGGCCGGCTGGGGCCGCAGGGGAATTGGTTTCCCCGCCATGCCACCCGGGGGGGGTTGGGTAGGGGGCCTCCCGTTCAAGGGGAGAAGATCCCTTTCTGAGGCATTGCACGCGGGTGCTCCCGCAGCCGAGGTTAGGGATTACCTCTACCCGTTTCCGGGGCGTACGTGGTGCGTTCCTGGGGCGGGTACGAGTATACGCACCGGAGTTGCACACCGGGGGTGTGACCCCACGGTCTCCGGGGGCGTAGGGTGTTCCGGCCTGCGGGCTGGGCACCCCAGGGATGACGTAGGGGGTGTTTCGGGCCGCTCGGAAGTCTCCGAGGTGGGCCTGGTCACCCCGGGGAGGAGGTTGCGACCGCCACGAGGCCGCTCGGACGTATTCCGAGGCGGGGCTCGTGGCGCGTCTCTGGAAAGAAGAAGGAAGCGGCTAGGTCGGAGTCGGCAGGGCGGGCACCCAATCGGCCTAAGGGAGAAAACCCCAACCAAATCATCATGATACAACATGGGAATGACGTCCAATCAGAAGCAGGTTTTACCGTCTCAGGGGGGTCGGATCCTCAGAGACCGGCGTGGTGGGAGTACCGTCCCGGCTCCCGCCATGTCGTCATCCAACGACGGGCAATCCAGCGCTTGCTCCGCAGGGGCGCTGGTGGCTACAGCGTCTGCGATGTTTTCGCATGAAGATCGGTCCGACGGAGAGGACCATCAATCCAGGCTATCTTCAGGAGAAGATACGCGAAGAGTGGCCGCCCCTTTTACGGATACAGACGGGGAATATATGAAACTTCCCCGGATAGTCGACATGAAGGTGGTAAAGAAGGCCAGAGCTAATAAACTTGGCCCGAAGAGTAAGGCGCGCGCCAAAGTTAATCGCAAGACGAACCAACCGTCTGACGAAGAGGTGTTGTTCAGCGCTGTGAGACCAAATGCTGGCTCGCCTCCGCCGGCGACAGCGCTTACGGAAACCGGCGCAACCACGGCCACGGAAGAGGACGACAAACGGCTATCCCGCCCAATGGAAGCAGATGACATAGAGGAGAACGCGGACACCGACGTGATAAACATCGAGTCGTCGGACGCATCAGATGCTTCCATACGAACTACCGCATCAGGAGCAGCCAAGAGAACTCGGAGAAGAAACAACCGCGACATCAAGACGAAGACTCGTCGTATGGCATCGAATTCTTCTTCATCGGAAGATAATCCCTTCGAGGAGGACCAGAGAGAGAAACGAGGAAGACCCGTCGTTACCGGCAAAGGCGTCCGCATCTTGGCAATTCAAGAGAAGACCAAGGAGTTGCAATCTCTCAAAGACGAAATAAGAACCATGAGAGAAATTGCCGAAGGTGGATATGACCCTTCCGACTTTAAGGGCAAACGCCGCACTCAAATGGCTGAGAAGATAGAGCAGGAGTCTACCGGCCTGCCCATTCAGGCACTTGCGGCTGACATTTTACAAACAGCCAAAAAGATAGAGGGAGTTGCGGTCAAGTCCGGCAATCTGAAAGGCGGATTTGTTCGCATACTTAGAGAGGCAGCACTCAGGATTGAGATAAGTGCAGATGCCATGTCCCGCAAGGTACTTCCTGCGGAGACCACGGACGTCGGAACAATCGATCAGCTGAGGGCTGAAGTACTTCAGTTGCGAGAAGAACTGAAGCAAGCTCGCGAGGCCGCGATAATTCGTCCCCCAACTTCATCACCGACAACAAGAGAGGAAAACGCGGACGACATCGCAATGGAGGTAGAAGCTGGTGAGGTGGCTGAGTCGTCTACCGCTCCGCCTCCTCCATCTGTAGTTTTGCCACCTAAGAAGGAGTGGCCACCAGCAATGAGGCCGCCATTAAAAGGACACAGTAAAGTCCTTTCTGACAGCGAAGACGCTGGACCTTCAGTTTTGCTCCCTCGGCGTAAAACGCCCAGCAAGGACATAGAGGGCATCATAGACAACAAGTTAGCTGCCTTCTTCAAGGTCGTCCAAACCCAGATGCGGGACATGGCGACCACACTAATGGAGCGACTGGATCCTCGAGTCTCTTCCAGCGGAGCCCGAGAAAACACCTCTACGGTATCCGTCCCCAAGGACAATACCAAGAAGCGCCCGGTTCCCGAGGAAGATCCCAAGAAGATCAAGTCCAAGAAGGAAGATCCCAAGAAGATAGGAAAAGACGAGGGCCAGAGATCTAAGATCTCTACCTCCTCCAAGCAACCGTCTGTCTCTAAACAGACGGCCACGAGCAGAAGGCCGACGAGTGCCGGTCCCACCTCTCGGAAGGAGAATGTTCCCGAGAAGCCTGTCCCACGCTCCACAGACAAAGAGACATGGTCTCAAGTCGTGGGACGCAAGGCCAGAAAAGGGACCAAACAACCGCCGAGACCCACAGCTTCCTCTTCTTCGGCGCCCGCTAATGCGCGACAGAAGGGAGGAAAGAAGAAAGGTGATAAACCTGCCACCAATTCTTCTAACAAAATTCCTGCGGCGAAGCCCAAGGGAAAGAAGAAGACGAGAAGAAGAGCTCCAAGAACTTCTGCAGTCGTCCTGTCAGCTCCCGGCGCGGAGTATGACAAACTTATGGCAGAGGTCAGAGCAAAGATAAAGTTATCCGAGGTGGGCATCAGCGAAAAAGTCTCAATGCGCACAACGGCGACTGGCGCTCTGCTGATCCAAATACCCGGATCAGAGAGCGATTGCAAGGCTGATGCTTTAGCCGGCCTAATGAAGGAGGTGTTGGCAAACAGAGAGGACGTCAAGATCTCTCGCCCAACTATAACTGCGGAGCTGCGTGTCTGGCCGCTGGAGCCTTCCATAACTAAGGAGGAGGTCATCGAGGCTGTGACAAGTAAAGGTCTATGTCAGCCAAAAGACGTACAGGCTGGAGACATGCGACAGATTGCCGGCAGCATGAATAGTCTGTGGCTCAGGCTGCCACTCACTGCCGCAAAGAAGGCCTCGGAAGGAGGCAAACTCGCCATAGGCTGGACAAGGGTCAAGGTGGCCCTTCTGGATCCCCGCCCAATGAGATGCTTCAAGTGTTTGGAGCGGGGCCATACAAGAGAGAGATGCCCGAACAAGGTGGATAGGTCGGGCAAATGCTACCGTTGCGGAAACACGGGACATGTGGCGAGAGTATGCACGGCCACTCCCAGATGCCCAATCTGCGCTGACATCGGAAGAAGAGCCGACCACATCTTGGGTGGTAAACAATGTACCACCCGAAACAGAAGAGGAAGCCCACCGAGCGGAGGAAACAAACTTCGCACCAGTGAAGAGACAGCGATGGAAGTGGACATCCCGCCTCCTGCCGACGCACTGCCTCAACGAAGAAGGCCCCTGGAGGAGGGAAGACAACCTGCCGTTATCTAATGGCCCTTTCGCTTCTTCAGGCAAACATTGGCCACTCTCGCCCTGCGCAAGATCTGTTCTTGCATACGATGGCCGAGACTGGCAGCACACTAGGAGTGATCTCGGAGCCACACCGCATCCCCGAGAACCACCCATCCTGGATAGAGGACGAGACGAAGACGGTGGCGCTGACGTGGAGGTGGTGGCAAGGAGCACCCCCCTGCGCTCCCATCGGCCGTGGTCGGCATTTCGCCGCGGTACATTGGGGCCCGTTTGCTGTAGTTGGCACATACTTGCCACCATCGGGCTCTTCTACGGAGTACGAAGAATGGTTGGAGGAGATCGGCGTGTGCATCGGCGGACTTCGGCCACTTCCCGTGGTGTTGGCCGGGGACTTCAATGCCTGGTCTACGGCTTGGGGTTCCCGGCTAACAAACAAACGAGGGAAAATCCTCGAGGAATGGGCGGCTTCGTGGGATCTTGTCCTGCTAAATAAAGGCAAGGTCTCGACGTGTATTCGGGCACAGGGGGAGTCTGTGATAGATCTCACATGGGCTTCCCCTGCGGCCGCGAACTTAGTGCGGCAATGGAGGGTGGCTACAGAGCTTGAACATTTGTCAGATCATAGATACATATCTGTAAAGTTCGGGCTTCAAGCCACACCTGCAAGAAATAGAAGACGTCCTTCCGAGTCAAGATGGGCGTCCAAGAAAATCAGAGAGGATGTCTTCAGAGCCTCTCTCGAGGTTTCATGCTGGAGTAGAGAGAGCCAGAACACCCGCTCCGTTACATCAGTCCAGAGCGAGGCTGATTGGTTCATGGAAGAGATCACCAATGCTTGCAACGCTTCCATGCCGAAAGTCCGACGTAACCCTCGGCGCTCCGCCTACTGGTGGAATGAAAACATCGCGGAGTTGCGTCGAGAAGCTACACAGAAGAGGAGAGAAGTCACGCGCTGCCGCGACAAACCTGGCAGACTTGCGGCTTTAGACATTTATAAGGCGGCAAGGAAAGACTTGCGTACGGCAATCCGGAAGGCCAAAACTGAGGCCTGGGAAAGCCTTCTTCAAGACTTAGACGACGACCCGTGGGGGTTGGCGTATAAGATAGTGACGAAGAAGCTAAGAACGCCGGCCCCCTCGGTTACTGAAACTTTGGACCCGACTCTCATCCGTGAAGTGGTGAACTCTTTGTTCCCGGACGCTCCCCGGGGACCAAGGCCCGAAGACTTTACTACTGGCCGGTTTATCAGTCAACGCGAGGAAATTCCGTCACTGGAAGAAGAGGAGTTTGGTGTAGCGGTAAGAAGAAGTCTCAAGGGCAATACTGCGCCAGGCCCTGATGGCATACAAAAGAAGATTCTGTCCCTTGCTCTACCATTAATAGGAGACAAACTCAAGCATCTTCTGGATAGATGCTTAAAAGAACAAGCCTTTCCACAACAGTGGAAGTGCGCTAGACTGGTTCTTCTTAAGAAGAAGGGCAAAGAAGACAACGCACCGTCTTCCTTTCGCCCTATTTGTTTGCTGGACGAGGCAGGGAAACTCTTGGAAAGAGTAATAGCAAACCGCCTCGTTCAGCACTTAAAAGAGGTAGGCCCAAATCTGAGCGCCTCTCAATATGGCTTTCGAGAGGGACTGTCGACAGTAGACGCAATCCTGCGGCTGAGATCTCTCTCAGAGGAAATAACTTCCCAGGGGGGAGTCGCCATGGGCATCTTGATAGACATTTCAAATGCTTTTAACTCCCTCCCCTGGGAGGCAATAATGGAGGCCCTCCGGCGGCACAGGATTCCAACATATTTACAAGCCGCCGTGAGAGAGTATTTCGTAAACAGGTCCATCACGTACAAGGACCGTGATGGCAACACACGAGAGAAGTTACTGCGCCGCGGGGTACCCCAAGGGTCTGTTCTAGGACCTTTACTATGGAACCTGGGGTACAACGCGGTACTTCACGTCGCTCTACCTCCCGGCTGTCACACTTTATGTTACGCCGATGACACCATAGTGTTAGCCGGAGGAGATAATTGGCAGGAGGCCCGTGCTAGGGCTCAGGTAGCAACTCAAGCTGTTCTAACGGCCATCAGGAAACTTGGCCTAGAGGTGGCGATGAATAAAACGGAGGCCCTGTGGTTCTACAACAAAGCTCAGGGCCCTCCGCCATACAATAAAGTATTCCTGGACTCGGCGGAAGTCATCGTAACACCCACCGTCAAGTATCTAGGACTCCTCATCGATGGACAGTGGGCGTTTCGTGAGCACATCACCACAATTGCTGCAAAGGCCGCATCCAGCGCAACGGCCTTGAGAGGCATTCTCCCTAACTTAGGGGGGCCCAGTGGAGCAGCAAGACAACTATATGCGAACACGGTGCGGTCTATTGTAATGTATGGAGCGCCGGTGTGGGCGAATGACCTGGCATTGTCCAGAAGTGGTCGTACGGCTTTAGAGAAAGCCTTCCATCTGGTCAATGTCAGGTCGGCGCGAGTATACCGCACCGTGTCGCGAGCAGCGGCTGCGGTATTAGCAGGAGTTCCACCATTGGACCTGACAGCGACGGAGCACTCCCGAGTATACGAGGGACTTAGGAAGTTCGAGAGAAAGCACGGTGTACGGCCGACCCCGATCATCAAAAATCGGGTTAGGTTGTATTACCGTGCTAAGACACTTAAGGCGTGGAAAGCGCGTTTACGCGCCCAAGTAAGGGTAGAAGGAGGCCGAGTAGTTGGCGCAGTAGAGCCAATTTTGGAAGAGTGGCTTGCCGTAAAGCGAAGACTCTCCTTCCATGCAGCGCAGGTGGTGTCGGGGCACGGCTGCTTCGCCTCCTACCTGCGTCGTATTGGTAAGGAGGAATCTGTAAGGTGTCATCACTGTGAGGCACCCCGAGACGACGCGCAGCACACCCTAGAAGGATGTCTTGCGTGGCAAGAAGAGAGAGCTGACCTTATCCGGAAGACAGGATGCAACTTATCCCTTCCGGCTATAATGAAGAAGATGGTGGACGACGAGGAGGCATACAAGGCCTTCCATACATTCGCGGGGCGTGTCATGAGTGCCAAGGAGGACGCTGAACGCCAAAGAAGAGGACAGCCGGTGAACTCCACTCCAGGCGTAGGACAGACATCGTCGCAGGGCAATCATGCCCCAACAGGCGTCCATCGTGCGCGCCGGGTTGGAGGTAGGGGACGGGCGCAAGCCTCCCCCCTCCTTCCTGGCCCAAACGGTGGCGCCACTCAACTTGTGCGTCGGAGTTCGCGTCTGAACTCCAACAGCACACAGAGATGACAGTAAGGCGGGGGACGAGTCTTCCCCCCGCCAAGTTATAACTCAGCGGGAGGGCGTCTCTCCCTCGCCTCAAGAAGAGCGAGGCCAGGAAATATTAAGAGGCTGGGGAGCCTCTCCCAGTCTCGCCTTCAAAGAAGATAGTTAGTCGCAAGCCAGACGCGACTATTTTAGAGAAGCCGGCCCGCCACACAAATGCGGGCCCTGCCGCTCTAAGTCCAATGAGCGGCAGCGCGGGGGACCCACCCAAGTCATCGGGTGGGTCGGTGCCGGGGAGGTTGAGAAGTATACGCACGTGATTCCTCAACCTCCCCATCAGTCACGGCACCATATGCGGGCAAAAGTGGGGGTTTAGTCGGTAGTGGGCAGCCTCGCGGCATAAGACCTGAGCCCGACATACCCCTCTCCTTCCCCAGGGGAGAGGGTATGTGTAAAGAGTGCATTCCCCCACTATAAAAAAAAAAAAAAAAAAAAAAAAAAAAGGTTAGGTTAGGTTAGGTTAGGTTAGGTTAGGTTAGGTTAGGTTAGGTTAGGTTAGGTTAGGTTAGGTTAGGTTAGGTTAGGTTAGGTTAGGTTTCCCTCAGGGGCCACAGATGCCGACCCTTTATTAGGTCGGTGTAGGTCTGTGGTACGGGACTTGGCGGTCCCGAGGTACCCGAGCCCGGCAACCACTTTGCCGAGAGGGGAGGTTTATTCCTTCCCAAGGTGGTAAGGGATGGCGACCCGGAATCCAAACGCCCGGCTTGCCAGGGTCGTGAGGGGAAGTCTTCTGACTTCCTCCTGGCAACCTCAGGGGCCACAGATGCCGACCCTTTATTAGGTCGGTGTAGGTCTGTGGTACGGGAATCGGCGGTCCCGAGGTACCTGAGCCCGGCAACCACTTTGCCGAGAGGGTGGGTTATATTCCCCCCAAGGTGGTAAGGGATGGCGACCCGGAATTCAAACGCCCGGCCTGCCGGGGTCGATAGGAGGATTAGTTCCTCTTCCGGCGGTTGGTTGGGGGGTTGGGGGGTTTGGGGGGTTGGGGGTGTTTTCCTTTTCCTTTCCTTTCCCTTCCCTTCCCTCTCCCGCTCAGTCAGAGCGGTGAGACAGGCGTGGGGCCGCTCGGACATATTCCGAGGCGGGGCTCACGCGCCGTGGCTATGGAGTCGGCCGGGGTCGTTAGGGTTGGCACCCCACCGGCCTAGGGGAGTAAACCCTAAACAAATCATTCTTGATTTGCTATGGAAATGTCGGCTCAAGAAAATGTAAACTTACAGTCCCAGAGAGAACGGACTCTCAGGAACCGGCGCGAGGGGTGCTGTCCCAGCCCCTCCCGTCGTCATCAAATGATGGGCCACCTACCACTTGCTCCGCAGGGGTGGTAGAAGAATATGCGTCTGCGCAGGATTACGACAAGCCAGGACCGGCTTCGTTTAAGCAGAAGAAGGCGCGACCAAAAGGACATTCACCATATCCGTCTCCTTTGGAAGCAATCTTCTTCCATCCTTCGCGAACCCGCCCACCCGAGTTAAGTATCAACGTTTGTAACACACCCGTCCGGGTGGGCTCATTTGTCAAATATTTGGGCCTCACCCTGGACGGGCAGTGGAGGTTTAACGAGCATCATGCTCGTTTGGCCCCAAGGGTTGGAAAAATGGCCGCTGCCTTGGGACGTCTTATGCCCAACCTTGGGGGACCGAGTTGGCCGGTACGTCGACTATATGCTGCCGCTATTCGTTCGGCGGCACTCTATGGAGCGCCTATATGGGCCAAGGACCTCACCACGAGGTCAAAGATGTTCCTACGCCGCATAGAACGTGCTCTTGCAGTCAGAGTTGGTCGTGTATACCGTACGACAGCTTGCGATGCGGCGTCATTGATTGCCGGGGTGATGCCTTTGGACTTGGAGGCTTTGGCCCACGCCCGGCGTTACGAGTGGGTAGGCAATATTAGAAGCAGGGGGGATCAACTTACACCTGCCATAAAGGCAAGGATGAAGAACCTCAGCAGGAAGGAAGCTCTGAAGAGTTGGAGTGAGCGATTGCAGCAGACGACTGCAGACGCGCCCGGACATCGAGTGATATTGGCGGTTCGTCCCTGTCTGGAGGACTGGCTCGACGATGTGGCCGGCAGACTTGGATTCCGTGCGGCACAGGTAATCACCGGACATGGTGCCTTCGGTGATTACCTGTGCCGCATTGGTAGGGAGCAGTCTCCCCGTTGTTGGGAATGCGGTGCAGACCGGGACTCGGCGGATCACACTCTCGCCGAGTGCCCGGCCTTTGAAGAAGCCAGACGCGAACTGATCGCAGTCATAGGGGTTGACCTCTCCCTTCCGGTAGTAATTAATGCTATTGTGGAGGGGAAAGGTCGAAAGAGATTTGCCTCCTTCTGTGACACAGTAATCTCACAGAAGGAGGAAAATGAAAGAGTTCGTCGGGGGGAGATAGCCCCATCGAACTCCCAAAGAGGGCCTCAACAAGCGCCGATTAGGCGCAGACATAGGGGCATCCCGGCGCACTTACGCCGCTGGTGAGGAAACGGGGGGGCGGGTTCGGTCTAAGGATCAACCCTAACCCCCCCTAGTGAGGAGTTGAGAAATGGCCCTTTTTAGGGCCAAGTAGTTAGGCGGAGAAACACGGCCCTTTTCAGGGCCATGTAGTTAGGCGGAGAAATACGGCCCTTTTCAGGGCCACTCGGAGTTAGCCCCCCTGTAGGGGGCCCTCCACTTAACAGCCCTTTTCAGGGCTGAGGAAGGAGAGTACGTGCTGGCGCCCCGGGGGACGGGCAACCCAATAGCTCCCGTAAGGGTGAGGGTTGTTCCGTCTTTCCGGTGGTGTCAGCCGTGCTTCTTGGTGCGGAGGGCGGTATCAGGTGGCTGGGAACCACCTACTGCCCCCTGCCCACTTGTGGGCTGGCGAGAAGGCGGTGGTCCCTTCTCGTCAAAATACAGTGTGGTGGCCCGGTCAAGTCAAAAGACCGGGCGCCGGGGGGCCTCCTTAGCCTCTAAGGAGGAGCCCTCGGCCAGGCAGTGACCCCCTTACACCTGGGGGTCTCGGCGGTGGGCGGCGGCGCGGCGTTTGTAATGTTTTCACGCCTCCCGTGCCGTTCGCCTATCACTGCCTGCGCTAGGCCACTCGTGAGGTTTTAGTGGGTATTAGGCTGCATGTCTGCATAAGACCTGAGTCCCACATAACCCCCGGAGTTCAAACCGGGGGTATCCGTAAAAGGATTTCCTCACGTTAAAAAAAAAAAAAAAAAAAAGGTTAGGTTAGGTTCCCTCTCGTTGTGCGCCACCTTGTCGTGGTGAGAGGGCTTAAGGGATCGAATCAACGATCCGCTGGGGCAGTACCTGGGACTTAGTCCCGGGGAGGGCCCGGCGGGGAGGTTCGATCCTACTAAGAGCGCACAGTACCTTCCTGGCATTGCACTCCGAGTACATCACGTACTCGAGCCGGGGGAGGTACACCCTCAGGGGCCACAGAGGCCGTCCCTTTATTAGGACGGTGTAGATCTGTGGTTCGGGACTTGGCGTTCCCGAGGGTTCCTGAGCCCGGCGACCACTTCGCCGAGAGGGTGGGTATTATTCCCCCCAAGGTGGTAAGGGATGGCGACCCGGAATACAAACGCCCGGCTTGTCAGGGTCGTGAGGGGAGGTCTTCTGACTTCCTCCTGGCAACCTCAGGGGCCACAGAGGCCGTCCCTTTATTAGGACGGTGTAGATCTGTGGTACGGGACTTGGCGGTCCCGAGGTGCCTGAGCCCGGCGACCACTTCGCCGAGAGGGTGGGTTTTATTCCCCCCAAGGTGGTAAGGGAAGGTAACCCGGAATGCAAATCCCGGCCGGCTGGGGCCGCAGGGGAATTGGTTTCCCGCCATGCCACCCGGGGTTGGGTAGGGGCCTCCCGTTCAAGGGGAGAAGATCCCTTTCTGAGGCATTGCACGCGGGTGCTCCCGCAGCCGAGGTTAGGGATTACCTCTACCCGTTTCCGGGGCGTACGTGGTGCGTTCCTGGGGCGGGTACGAGTATACGCACCGGAGTTGCACACCGGGGGTGTGACCCCACGGTCTCCGGGGGCGTAGGGTGTTCCGGCCTGCGGGCTGGGCACCCCAGGGATGACGTAGGGGGTGTTTCGGGCCGCTCGGAAGTTTCCGAGGTGGGCCTGGTCACCCCGGGGAGGAGGTTTTGACCGCCGCGGGGCCGCTCGGACGTATTCCGAGGCGGGGCTCGCGGCGTGTCTCTGGAAGAAAGAAGGAAGCGGCTAGGTCGGAGTCGGCAGGGCGGGCACCCAATCGGCCTAGGGGAAGGAAAACCCTACACAAACCAACCCTTGATACAACATGAAGATGTCAGACCAAAAGAAGGAAGTTCTACAGCCCCAGAGGATTCGGACCCTCAGGGACCGGCGTGGTGGGAGTACCGTCCCGGCTCCTGCCATGTCGTCATCCAACGACGGGCGATCCAGCGCTTGCCCCGCAGGGGCGCTGGTGGACAATGCGCCTGCGACAAATGAAGCTCGATCTGACCAGGAGGATCGAGGTCTTTCTCTCTCAGAGGGAGAAACGAACAGAAGAGCCGCTCCATGCACGGACACCGATGGAGAATTTCTGAAGCTTCCACGACTTATTGGAATGGAAGTCGTCAAGAAAGCAAGAAGGAAGGTTGGTCCTAAGAGTAGGACAAGACCCAGCGCGGCAACTAAGAAGAACCAGCCGTCGACATCAACGGGTGTTTTTGGCACTATTCGACCAAGTGCAGGTTCTCCTCCGCCAACTGCGCTGACGGAAACCTGCCCAACAACAGCAACGGAGGATGATGCTCGTAGCGCGCCGCAACAATCTTCAGTGGAAGACGCAAGCATGGACGAAAACAGAGACACGGACGTCATCAATTTGGATTCATCTGACGCCACGGACGTCTCTATTCGCACTACTGCGTCTGGAGCGTCTAAGAGATCCAGAAGAAGAAATCGCGAAGTTGACGCTAAAGCCCGCCGTGTGACGGCGCGCACGGACCGTTCTCTCTCTTCCTCGGAGGAGAATTTCTTCGAAGACATGCTCGAAGGAAAGAAGAAGAAACGTGGACGCCCAATAGTAACTGGGAAAGGCGTTGAAATTCTTGCCATCAAAGAAAAGACTAAGGAGCTTGAATCTATCAAGGACGAGATTAGGCTTATGAAGCAAATTGCGGAGGGCGGATACGACCCATCCGACTATAAGGGGAAACGTCGTTCCCAGATGGCAGAGAGGATAGAGCAGGAGTCTGCCGGTTTGCCAGTACAGGCCATGGCGGCAGAGATCCTGCAAACAGCTAAGAAGATAGAGGAGGTTGCTGTAAAATCCAGCAACTTAAAGGGCGGCTTTGTACGCATCTTAAGGGAAGCCGCCCTTAAGATAGAAATAAACGCGGACGCAATGACGCGTAAGGTGTTGCCAATGCAAAGCACGGATGCTCAAGAGGTCGAGCAGTTAAGGGCCGAGGTTAGGCAACTACGCGAAGAATTAGACAGAGTCCGCTCTACTGCGATGACGTCTCCCTTATCTGGGAACAATCAAGTTAGGGACGAACCTATGGAGATGGATACTGGAGCTGAATCAAGCCATGTTCCAGCCCCTCCGTCTGTGACGCTTCCACCCCGGGAGGAGTGGCCACCGGCGATTAGGCCGCCCGTACAAGGCAAATCGCGGATACTTACCGACGACGACGAAGAAACTCTGAAGAGCAAGAATACAACTCTTCGTCGCAAAGCGGCCAATAAGGATAAAGGCCTAGAAGAACTTATTGATGGCAAGCTAGCGGTGTTTGCCAAAATGATGCAGGCCCAAATGAGGGACATGATGTCCACTCTCACGGAGCGACTTTCTCCTCAAGTATCTCCCAACGGAGCCCAAGAAAGCACTTCCATGGTGTCCGGCCTGAGAGACCACACCAAGAAGCACCCGGTTCCCGAAGAGAAAAATAGAGAAGATAAGTCTAAGAAGACGAAGAAGAACAAAGGCCAAGGACCATCAAATGTCTCTCCGCTTGAGAATAACAAGGCTCAGCCTTCTAAGAAGAAGAAGGATGCGCCACCAGCTCCATCGGAAAATCTGCAAACGTGCAGCGGATCGACTAGCAACCCTGTGGAAACGCCGTGGACAAAAGTCCTCGGCAGGAATGCAGCTAGGAAGAATAAACAGGTAATGAAACCTGTTGCCTCAACTTCAGCCCCAGGTACCATCACTAAAGGAGCTCCTGGGATTAAAAGAGGCAAAGTGGAAGGCAAGAAGACTTCCTCATCCAACACCTCGACTAAGAAGAAGAGGAAAAGAAGAAACAGGAGACGCATCCCGAAAACGTCGGCAGTGGTGCTAACATGTCCACAAAAGGACATGCCCAAAATTCTGTCCGAGGCAAGGGACAAGATTAAACTCCCGGACATAGGGATTACCGACGGGATAAAGACCCGCTTTACAGCCACTGGAGCCTTACTTTTAGAAGTTCCAGGAGAGAGCAGCGGTCCCCAAGCAGATGCCCTGGCTGCCCGCTTAAGGGAACTTCTGGTGAATAGAGAGGGCATTAAGATAAACCGCCCTATTAAAATGGCGGAGATACGAGTGCGGAATCTGGAGCCGTCACTCACTGTCCACGAGGTCATTGGTGCCGTGGCAAGCAAGGGAGGCTGCTTAGCCTCTGACATCAAAGCAGGCAGCATAAGAAGCTTCCCAGGTGGACTGGGAAGCCTGTGGATGAGTATTCCTTTGGTGGCCGCCAAAAAAGCCACAGAAGGAAATACACTAAAGGTCGGTTGGACCAAAGTAAAAGTCGACTTGCTAGAGTCACGCCCCCTCAGATGCTATAAGTGCCTGCAGAGGGGGCACGTAGCAGACAAGTGTCCAGAGACACTTGATAGATCCGGCAGGTGTTATCGCTGTGGAGAGCAAGGACACGTTGCCAAGATGTGCAGGGCCCCTCCAAAATGCCCCATCTGCTCGGACCTCAAGAGGAAGGCCAACCATGTACTTGGTAGCGTGCAATGCACGACCCAAATACGGAAGGGAAGAAGAGACGTCGCAGAAGTGGACAACACCAATCCACCGCCCCTTCCGCAACGTGTCAAGAGACCTTTAGCTGGTAAATCCGGCGAAGGGTCAATGGAGATAGATCCCCGGAGGAGGGGCAGGCCGGATACCTGTAAATGGCCCTACGCCTTATTCAGGCAAACGTCGGGCGTTCCAAGGGCGCCCAGGACCTGCTCCTGCATACGATGGCGGAGCAGAAGATGATCTTCGCAGTAGTAGCCGAGCCGAACTACGTTCCCAAGAATCACCCCTGCTGGACTGGAGACGAGCTAGGATCGGTGGCTCTCACATGGAGATGGATCCCGGGCACTCCCTCATGTGCCCCGATAGAACGAGGACAACGTTACGTCGCAGCTAGGTGGGGGCCAACTATCATTGTCGGTACCTATCTTCCGCCTTCAGGTACAATTGAGGAGTACCAGAAATGGCTGGACGACATAGCAGTTTGCATCAGGCGTGTCAGGAACTCACCGATCATTGTGGCGGGTGACTTCAATGCGTGGAGTACAACATGGGGCTCGGCACGAACTAACGCGAGAGGCCGCCTTGTTGAGGCTTGGGCCGCAAGTATGGACTTAGTCCTGTTGAACAGGGGCAACACGTCCACATGTGTCCGCCCGCAGGGAGAGTCGATCATCGACTTGTCGTGGGCATCCCCGGCGGCAGCACGCATAGTGTCTGGTTGGAAGGTGTCTAAGGACATGGAACACCTCTCCGACCATCGGTACATCTTGGTGTCTTTAGCACCTTTAAGATCGATGTCTTATCGATCACGAGAAGGGCGCAGATGGGCGGTACGTAAACTGGATGAGGACGCTTTTCAGGCTTCCATCGCCGCTTCCCTTTTCGCCAGTGACTTGCCACAAGAGGAGGAAGATCCTGAAATCCAGCTTCAATGGGTCACAGAAACTGTCACACGAGCATGTGACATGTCAATGCCGCGAGTCAAGCATCGTTTTCGAAGATCAGCATACTGGTGGTCGGATCAAATAGCGGCGCTACGAAGAGATGCCATTAGGACTAGTAGAAAGGTCACCCGTAGCCGTGACAATCAAGACAGAAGAGCCGAAGCCCTTGCGACTTACAAAGAAGCCAGGAAGACACTGCGGACGGCCATTCGTAAGGCCAAAGAAGAATCGTGGACAGAGTTAATTGAAGCCTTAGACGACGACCCATGGGGTCGAGCGTACAAAATTGTATGCAAGAAACTTAGGCCGATGGCGCCTCCAATTACGGAAGTATTGGCCCCTCAGTTTCTCAAAGAGGTCATTGGAAAACTCTTTCCTCCTGATACCCGCGAA
This sequence comes from Cardiocondyla obscurior, assembly GCF_019399895.1. Classification (NCBI taxonomy): domain Eukaryota; kingdom Metazoa; phylum Arthropoda; class Insecta; order Hymenoptera; family Formicidae; genus Cardiocondyla; species Cardiocondyla obscurior. Next base: position 20,036 of record NW_027228818.1, on the reverse strand, counting down.
GACGGCCGAGTCCACCTTCAATCATCAGATCTGGACTGGAACGCAGCCCTCGAGATAACTGAAGAAGAGTTCCTCCATGCGGCCAAAAGAGGCCTTAGAGGAAATACTGCGCCGGGCCCGGATGGCCTGACTAAAGCTGTTTGGAGGTTAGCCTTGAAAAGTATCCAAGGCCCAATAATCCAGTTATTTAATAGCTGCCTACGACATGGCGCCTTTCCACTTCCGTGGAAAAAAGCGAAGTTAGTCCTGCTGCGTAAACAGGGCAAACCTGAGGACTCCCCTTCGGCATATCGTCCAATTTGTTTACTGGACGAGGCCGGAAAACTCTTCGAGAGGATCATAGTTAATCGCCTCGTCCAGCATCTTTCGAAAGAAGGTACGAACTTCAGCCGAAACCAATTCGGCTTCAGAGCCGGTATATCAACGGTGAACGCCATCACAGCGGTGAGGAATTTTACGGAGGAGCACACTTCCCAGGGGGGAGTCGTGCTCGCGACATCCATAGACGTCTCAAACGCGTTCAACTCCCTTCCCTGGGAAGTCATCAGAGCGGCCCTTAGCCGTCATCAGGTCCCTCAATACTTAAAGGATATACTGGGAAGTTACCTACATAATAGGTACTTTACTTTTACCGATCATAACGGTAAAGTACAAGAAAGGAGTCTACAACGTGGCGTACCTCAGGGCTCGGTCCTCGGCCCTTTCCTTTGGAACATAGGATATGACGCGGTTTTCTCATCGGCACTTCCTCCCCATAGCAAAGTCGTGTGTTACGCGGACGACACACTCATCTTGTCGGGTGGAAGAGATTGGACAGAAGCAAGAGCGAGAGGGGAGATAGCGGCCAGTTCAGTACTCCGCTCCGTTCAGAAGCTTGGCCTTTACGTGGCCCACGAAAAGACGGAGGCCATTGTGTTTTCTGGAAAGACCGGTGGTCCTCAGCCTCCACCTTCTTCACAAATCTTGGTGGGTGCGGCCAGAATCCAGATCGCCCAGAACTTAAAGTACTTGGGCCTCATTTTAGACCATAAATGGTCTTTTGGCCCACATTTTAAAAGAATTGGGGAGAGAGTTAGGGAGAAGTCCACCTCTCTGCGTGGGATTCTTCCAAATATCGGAGGCCCAAGCAGCGCAGCGAGGCGTTTATATGCGAACACCGTTCGCTCAATCGCCCTATATGCCGCCCCTGTCTGGGCCGAAGACTTAGCGGCGTGCAAAAAGAGTCAGAAGAACTTGGAGGCTGCCTTTCATCAGGTGGCTATCAGGACCGCACGGGCATATAGGACCGTTGCCCGCCCGGCAGCAGCACTCCTGGCTGGCCTTCCACCTGTGGACATCACCGCTGCGGAGTATCATCGAGTATACAAGGATCTACAAATCCTCAAATCTAGGGGGATCACGCCCACAGCTGGGATGAAGAAACGTCTACGCCGGCGACACAGAGTCATAACTGTGGGCCAGTGGAAGGACAGACTCACCGGCCTTCACAACTTCGGCCAGCGTACGCTGTCCGCCATCCTCCCAGTCATGGAGGACTGGGTGGATCGTTGCGGCTGGAAAGGCGTCACATCTTTCTGGACGACGCAAATAATCACGGGCCACGGATGCTTTTCCTCCTATCTACATAGGATCGGGAAAGAGGCATCCACAGCATGTCATCATTGCGATGACAGTATTGACGACGCCCAGCACACTCTTGAAGTGTGCCCGGCATGGACGGAGGAGAGGCAGGTCTTGAGGAACGTGTTGGGACCGGACTTATCCCTGCCTACCATCATCGAGCTTGCGGTGTACGAGGACAACGTCTGGAGAGCCTTCATGGACTTCTGCAGTGCGGTCATGCGTCGCAAGACAGAAGCAGAGAGGGAAAGAGAGCGGCATCCACAGTCCGCTCCATCAAGAAGCAACGCGGGCGGCAATCATCGTGGGACTGGCCAACCCTCGGCCACAACTTCCTGCATGACTCCCGCCCAGGCATTAACGCCACCTGCGAGTACGCGGGTCTTGAGATCAAGACCGCGCCCAAGAGCGCCCACCAGTCGGGCCATCGGTGGAAGAAGTCCGAGGAATAATCCTCCCTCTTCCCAGCCATCAGCCCAACCGGGCACTCACAACGTGTCCTTGAGCCCTTTGGCGTCTAGACCAAGGGCCAGGACACTAAGTTGACACAGTCGGGGAGGGACAACAACATCCCCCTCCCCGTAAGTAATAGACATTCCACGGAGAAGTCAAAAAGGAGATAAACTCCTCCGAATCAAGGAGTAGAGTAAGAGGCGACCCTAGCGAGAAAACAAACTCGCTAAGAAGAAGCATCCGCCGAGATGCAAGTGCGGAGGGGACCGAGAAGTTATACTTCTGTGCATCCTCGGTCTCCCCTCAAGGAAAACGCACTGGGTCAGAGCCCCGACGGGTTTTAGTGGGTAGTGGGCAGGCCTCGACTAGCGAGCCATAAGACCCGACCCCCACATACCCCCCCAGAGAAAGGGGGGGATGCGTAAAGAGTGCATTTCCCGTCGTAAAAAAAAAAAAAAAAAAAAAAGGTTAGGTTAGGTTGACTCTCAGAAGGGCACCGGCCCACGCGCCAACCCCACCTCCTCGTGGTGAGAGTCGGTAACTCCGGGGTACTCCCCCGGAGGCTGACGGGGCTCTGGCTTCGGGCGAAGTCCACACACCGGTGTGGAACTTCGGGCGGCGGATCGGAGGCAGTAGTAGGTTATAAGTCGTGGCGGAGGTAACGGCAAAGTACTCTTCGGAGTATGGCCGGGGGCTTTTAGTCCTTAAAGCCGAAGCACGACTTGGCCGAAACTGTCTCTGCTGAAACTGCCACGCGGCGCTTAGAGCGCTGGCGAGGGAGCTTCACTCCCTTGCATCGGGTGGACTGGTGGCGGAGGAACTTGTAGCTGCATGCAGCTGTAAGTCCCAAAGCTATAAGTCTATACCCGTGACATTTTACCCCTCGGGGTAAATTGTCTTCGGGCACGGGTCGGCTGGGAGCTTCGGCGCCCTGGCAGCGTGACGGCTTCTGGCACGGCCCTGTCCGCTTAGGTAGCTTGGCTCCCGTTTGCAGGGAGCCTCGGGTAGGCGTAGGCATGACTCGGGAATCCCGGGTGCACCGAGTCAGCCATCGGGCGTTAGTTCTTCGGGTAGGAGGTTCCGCCACATGAGCCACGGCCATAGAGCGGAGCCAGAGGGGGGTTCGAGTCTGCCCCTCGATAATCCGCAGACTTCGCGTCGCGTTCGGGTTCGTGTACTTATTCGCCTAGTGCCCAGTGGCCAGAGCGAATTCAGGGAGTCGTGCCTGCTCCCTAAATCGCAGGCATCGTTTCTCGCGAGCGGAACACTGGCCGAAGGCTTTTGGCCCGAGGACTAAGACCGCTACAGGGGTCCCATCCTCACCCTGGATAAATAACGGAGGATGGCTAGGGATTAGTTTACCCCTTGCATGAAAGGGGTCCGGGTAGGAGGACGCATTAATGTCGCGCGGCGCCGGGCGGCCTTCGGGGAGTTAGGCTGGCAATGCGAGGCATCGAACCGTCCACTGTAGGGGTTATGTCTGCCCCTCAATAATTCCGCAGACATAGACTTCGGGTAGGGTGCATGTGATCTGACGGTCCGAGGACCTGAAGGTCACATGTGCAAACTGGGGTTCGCCTTCCCCACGTATAAAAACACGGAGGCGGGACACGGGAAGGAGACGGTTCATGGCCGACTGTGATACGCCGCTTTGCGGGGGCATAAGTTCGGACATGAAACGTCGAACAGAGGTCCACTTACCCTCTGTATAATAAATCGGAAGTGGGCGGGCCGGGGGTGGTTCGCACTTGGCGAAGCATCTCCGGGAATGGCGTGGCCATCAGTCCGGGGCGCGGTGTCCGTGATCGTCGGGATTCAGCGATGTGGGTATCCCCTGGGGTCTCCCCCTCTCGCGCCCCCGAACGCACGCGGAGGGTGTCAGGCTCGTAAGGTTGGGCGGTTTACCGTTCCCTTCTGAAAAGAGCCGTGGCGAGAGTGGATACCGCGCCTTGGACTCTTGGTGTCCGTCTAGTGAGGGTCCACCTCCCCTCACTATAATCAATTCGGAGGCCGGTTATTAGTGGCCCGGCGCAGTTGGGGGGGGCACGGGATGTAGAGCCGCTGTAGTATGGTGGCAACGAGTGTCTGGGTGCTTGCACCCAACCTCAACCCCTCGTAGTGCGCCACCTTGTCGTGGTGAGAAGGGGTCGAATCAACGATCCGCTGGGGCAGTACCTGGGACTTAGTCCCGGGGAGGGCCCGGCGGGGAGGTTCGATCCTACTAAGAGCGCACAGTACCTCCCTGGCATTGCACTCCGAGTACATCACGTACTCGAGCCGGGGGAGGTACACCCTCAGGGGCCACAGAGGCCGTCCCTTTATTAGGACGGTGTAGATCTGTGGTTCGGGACTTGGCGTTCCCGAGGGTTCCTGAGCCCGGCGACCACTTCGCCGAGAGGGTGGGTATTATTCCCCCCAAGGTGGTAAGGGATGGCGACCCGGAATACAAACGCCCGGCTTGTCAGGGTCGTGAGGGGAGGTCTTCTGACTTCCTCCTGGCAACCTCAGGGGCCACAGAGGCCGTCCCTTTATTAGGACGGTGTAGATCTGTGGTACGGGACTTGGCGGTCCCGAGGTGCCTGAGCCCGGCGACCACTTCGCCGAGAGGGTGGGTTTTATTCCCCCAAGGTGGTAAGGGAAGGTAACCCGGAATGCAAATCCCGGCCGGCTGGGGCCGCAGGGAATTGGTTTCCCGCCATGCCACCCGGGGTTGGGTAGGGGGCCTCCCGTTCAAGGGGAGAAGATCCCTTTCTGAGGCATTGCACGCGGGTGCTCCCGCAGCCGAGGTTAGGGATTACCTCTACCCGTTTCCGGGGCGTACGTGGTGCGTTCCTGGGGCGGGTACGAGTATACGCACCGGAGTTGCACACCGGGGGTGTGACCCCACGGTCTCCGGGGGCGTAGGGTGTTCCGGCCTGCGGGCTGGGCACCCCAGGGATGACGTAGGGGGTGTTTCGGGCCGCTCGGAAGTCTCCGAGGTGGGCCTGGTCACTCCGGGAGGAGGTCGTGACCGCCGCGGGGCCGCTCGGACGTATTCTGAGGCGGGGCTCGCGGCGTGTCTCTTGTTAGGAAGGAGTTCGGCTAGGTCGGAGTCGTCAGGGCGGGCACCCAATCGGCCTAGGGGAAGGAAAACCCCAAACAAACCAAGCTTTGATACAACATGAAGATGTCGGACCAAAGGAAAGAAGACCTACAGCCCCAGAGGATTCGGACCCTCAGGGACCGGCGTGGTGGGAGTACCGTCCCGGCTCCTGCCATGTCGTCATCATACGACGGGCAATCCAGCGCTTGCTCCGCAGGGGCGCTGGTGGATACAGCGTCTGCGACGAATACGCAAAGAAACAGGTCCGACTCAGAGGACAGAAGAGAGCGCTTCTTTTCTACAGAGGAAGAAGCAAACAAAAAGACAGCCGCGCTTACTGACACCGATGGCGAGTATATGAAACTCCCACGACTTGTGGACATGCAGGTCGTCAAGCGGGCTAACAAGAAGAAGGCCGGGCCAAGATGCAAAACTGCCAACAGCCCATCGAAGAAGACCCGTCAACCATCGGACTTACCTGTCCTCTTCCACAACGTGAGAGCTCACGCCGGCTCTCCTCCGCCTGCCTCAAGATTAACCGAAGCAAGCGCAGCTACAACAGCAACAGAAGAGGAAGATAGAGGCGCGACGCGATGGACGTCTGTTTCTAACAGAGGTTCCGACATAGAGGACGCGAACACGGAGATTGTCGATCTCTCCTCTAATAACTCCGATGCCTCGGACGCATCTATACGTACCACGGCGTCTGGAGCGTGCAAGAGGACGAAGAAGAAAAGAAGCGGCGACCCGGAAAGGAAGACTCGTCGCTTGAGAGACCACGAGAATCGTTTCTCTTCCTCCGAAGAATATATCTTTGACGAGGAAGTCAAGAAGAAGCGAGGACGCCCCATCGTCACAGGAAAGGGAGTGGCGATCCTTGCAATCAAAGAGAAAAACAACGAGCTCCAAGCAATCAAGGACGAGATCGAGACTATGAAGAGGATCGCAGAGGGAAGCTATGACCCCTCTGAATACAGAGGTAAACGGCGCTCAGAAAAGGTTGAAATGTTGGAGCAAGAATCCGTTGGCTTACCCATACAAGCCATAGCAGCAGAGATACTGCAGACGACTAAGCAGATTGAGGAAGTAGCTGTGAAGTCGAATAATCTCAAGGGCGGCTTCGTTCGCATACTTAGAGATGCGGCCTTGAAGATCGAGGTAAACGCAGACGTCATGACGCGAAAGTCGACACCACCGGACGGCACTAATGCTCAAGAAATTGAGCAGCTAAAAGCGGAGATAGCACAACTGCGAGAAGAATTAAAACAGGCCCGCGACTCCGCGCCTGTTCTCCATCACTCTTCTTCGACTGCCTCCTCAGAGGCAAACAGGAGTACAGAACCCAGTAAAAAGAATGGGACGAACGAAATAATGGACGTAGAGATGGAGGGAGACATGAATGTCAATCAGGCTCCCTCATCAGTAATACTGCCTCCCAGGGAAGAATGGCCACCGGCGATAAGACCATCTCTAAAAGGGAAGACCAGGATTCTCAAGGACGACGACGAAGACATCGCGCCAGGACCTTCGACTCTTCCTCCTCGCCGCAAATCGGCGAATAAAGATGTAGAGGGCCTCATAGATGACAAGCTTGCTGCTTTCTTTAAGATAGTTCAAGCACAAATGAAAGACATGATGTCCACCTTCATCGAGCGACTTTCTCCCCAAGTATCTTCCAACGGGGCCCAAGAAAGCACTTCCATGGTGTCCGGCCAAGAAGACCACACCAAGAAGCACCCGGTTCCCGAAGGTAAACATGGAGAAGATAAGTCTAAGAAGACTAAGAAGAATAAAGGCAAAGGACCTCTCAAAGTCCTTCCGCCTGAGACTAGTAAGGCCCAGCCTTCCAAGAAGAAGATGACTGCGCCACCAGCCCGACCTGTAAATCCGCAAACACTCGGCGGATCGACTAGCAATCCTGGAGAAACGCCGTGGACCAAAGTCCTCGGCAGGAACGCTGCCAAACAGGCCAAGCAGGCAACGAAATCTGTTGCCCCGACTTCAGCCCCAGGCACCTCCGCTAAAGGAGTTCCTGGGAGTAAAGGAGGCAAAGCAGGAAGTAATAAGACTTCCTCAGCTAATACTTCTACTTCAACCAAGAAGAAGAAGAAAAGAAGAAATAGGAGAAGGATCCCGAAGACGTCGGCAGTAGTATTAACATGTCCACAGAAGGACATGCCTAAGATTCTGTCCGAGGCGAGGAACAGAATCAAACTTCCGGACATAGGGATCACTGAAGGAGTAAAGACTCGCTTCACAGCCACTGGAGCTCTACTCTTTGAAGTTCCAGGAGAAAACAGCGGCCCGCAAGCAGATGTCCTGGCTGCCCGCTTAAGAGAACTCATAGGAAATAAAGAGGGCATAAAAGTAAACCGCCCCACTAAAATGGCGGAGATACGAGTGCGGAATTTGGAGCCGTCACTTACTGTCCACGAGGTATGCAACGCCGTGGCAAATAAAGGAGGCTGTTTAACCTCCGACATTAAAGCCGGCGATATAAGAAGCGTCCCAGGTGGACTGGGAAGCCTGTGGTTGAGTATCCCTTTAGTGGCCGCCAAGAAAGCCACGGAAGAAGGTACAATAAAGGTCGGCTGGTCGAAAGTGAGAATCGACCTACTAGAGGCACGCCCTCTCAGGTGCTATAAGTGCCTGCAGAGAGGGCACGTAGCAGACAAGTGTCCAGAGACACTTGACAGATCTGGCAGGTGTTACCGTTGTGGAGAGCAAGGACACTTTGCCAAGATGTGCAGGGCCCCTCCAAAGTGCCCCATCTGTTCGGATCTCAACAGGAAGGCCAACCACGTACTTGGTAGCGCGCAATGCACGACTCAAATACGGAAGGGAAGAAGAGACGTCGCAGAAGTGGACAACACCAACCCACCGCCTCTTCCACAACGGGCCAAGAGACCCACAGCTGGAAAATTCAGCGAAGGGTCAATGGAGATCGATCCCCCGGAGGAGGGGCAAGTCGGCTATTTGTAAATGGCCCTACGCCTTATTCAGGCAAACGTCGGGCGCTCTAAGGGCGCTCAAGACCTGCTCCTGCATACGATGGCGGAGCAGAAGATGATTTTCGCAGTAGTCGCCGAGCCGAACTACGTTCCCAAGGACCACCCCTGCTGGACTGGAGACGAGCTAGGATCGGTAGCACTCACATGGAGATGGATTCCGGGCACCCCCTCGTGTGCCCCGCTGGAGCGAGGACAACATTACGTCGCAGCTAGATGGGGGCCAACGATCGTCATCGGTACTTACCTTCCGCCTTCAGGCACCATTGAGGAGTACCAGAAATGGCTGGACGACATGGCGGTGTACATCAGACACCTGAGGAACTCACCGATCATCGTGGCGGGAGACTTCAACGCGTGGAGTACAACCTGGAGCTCGGCACGCACCAACGCAAGAGGCCGCCTTGTCGAGGCTTGGGCCGCAAGTATGGACTTAGTCCTCTTGAATAGGGGCAACACGTCCACATGTGTCCGCCCGCAGGGAGAGTCGATCATCGACTTGTCGTGGGCATCCCCTGCGGCGGCACGCATGGTGTCTGACTGGAAGGTGTCCATAGACATGGAGCACCTCTCCGATCATCGGTATATCCTGATGTCTTTGGCGTCTCTGAGATCGACTTCCCGTCGACCAGGAGACGAACGCAGATGGGCAACGCGGAAGTTGGACGAGGACGCTTTCCAAGCCTCCATCGCGGCTTCTCTTTTCACCAGCGATCTGCCGAAAGAAGAAGAAGATCCCGAAATCCAACTCCAGTGGATCACAGAGACAGTCACACGCGCCTGTGACATGTCTATGCCGAGGGTAAGACACCGCTTTCGAAGATCAGCGTATTGGTGGTCAGATCACATTGCGGCGCTACGAAAAGAAGCCATTAAGGCTAATAGAAGAGTCACTCGTAGCCGCAATAATCAAGAAAGAAGAGCCGAAGCTATGGCGATCTATAAAGAAGCCAGAAAAACACTACGGACGGCCATTCGCAAGGCCAAAGAAGAGTCGTGGACAGAACTGATCGAGGCCCTAGATGACGACCCGTGGGGTCGTGCGTACAAGATTGTATGCAAAAAACTTAGGCCGATGGCGCCTCCAACCACAGAAGTACTGGATCCCCAGTTCCTCAAAGAAGTTATCAACAAGCTTTTCCCTCCGGACACCCGCGAAGAAGGTCGAGTCCACCTTCAATCTGCGGATCTGGACTGGAATGAGGCCTTAGAGATAAGTGAAGAAGAGTTTCTCCATGCGGCCAAAAGAGGCCTCAGAGGAAACACCGCGCCGGGCCCGGACGGCCTGCCTAAAGCGGTTTGGAAGTTAGCCTTGAAAAATCTTCAAGGCTCCATAATACAGCTATTTAATAGCTGTCTACGACGTGGTGCCTTTCCGCTTCCATGGAAAAGGGCAAAGTTAGTCCTGCTACGTAAACAGGGCAAACCGGAAGACTCTCCTTCGGCATATCGCCCGATCTGCTTGCTGGACGAGGCCGGGAAACTTTTTGAAAGAGTTATAGTGAATCGCCTCGTTCAGCACCTTGGGAAAGAAGGCGTAAATATCAGCCGAAATCAATTCGGCTTTAGAGCCGGCCTTTCAACGGTGGACGCCATCACAGCGGTGAGGAACTTCACGGAAGAATATGTTTCTCAGGGGGGAGTTACGCTTGCAACATCCATTGACGTCTCTAATGCGTTCAACTCTCTTCCTTGGGAAACCATTAGAGCGGCCCTCAGTCGGCATCGAGTCCCCAAATATCTAAGGGACATATTAGGAAGTTACCTACATAATAGGTACTTTACTTTCACCGACCACAACGGTGAAGTCCAGGAGAGGAGCTTACAACGTGGCGTACCCCAAGGCTCCGTCCTCGGCCCGTTCCTATGGAACATAGGATACGACACGGTCCTTTCATCGGCGCTTCCCCCCCACTGCGGAGTTGTGTGTTACGCTGACGACACGCTCATCCTGTCGGGGGGAGAAGATTGGACAGAAGCAAGAACGAGAGGAGAGATAGCGGCTAGTTCCGTACTCCGCACCGTCCAGAAACTGGGCCTCCACGTGGCCCATGAGAAGACAGAGGCCATTATATTCTCTGGGAAAACAGGTGGCCCCCAGCCTCCACCATCTTCACAGATCCTGGTAGGCTCGGCCAGAATTCAGATCGCCCAGAATCTGAAATACTTGGGCCTCATCTTGGACCATAAATGGTCCTTTGGTCCACACTTCAAAAGGATCGGAGAAAGAGTTAGAGAGAAATCCATCTCTCTACGTGGGATTCTCCCAAACATCGGGGGACCTAGTAGCGCGGCGAGGCGTCTATATGCGAACACCATTCGCTCAATCGCCTTGTACGCCGCCCCTGTCTGGGCTGAAGACTTGGCCGCATGCAGAAGAAGCCAGAAGAGTTTGGAGGCCGCCTTCCATCAGGTGGCTATCAGGACAGCACGGGCATACAGGACCGTTGCTCGCCCGGCCGCAGCACTTCTAGCCGGCCTGTGGACATCACTGCTGCGGAATACCATCGTGTATATAAGGATCTACGGATCCTCAAATCTAGGGGGATCACGCCCACAGCAGGGATGAAGAAGCGTATACGCCGGCGACACAGAGTCGCAACTATAAGCCAGTGGAAGGACAGACTCACCGGCCTTCACAACTTGGCCAGCGTACGCTGTCCGCCATCCTCCCAGTCATGGAGGACTGGGTGGATCGTTGCGGCTGGAAAGGCGTCACATCATTCTGGACGACGCAAATAATCACGGGCCACGGATGCTTTTCCTCCTATCTACATAGGATCGGGAAAGAGGCATCCACAGCATGTCATCATTGCGATGACGGTATCGACGACGCCCAGCACACTCTTGAAGTGTGCCCGGCATGGACGGAGGAGAGGCAGGTTTTGAGAACGTGTTGGGACCGGACTTATCCCTGCCTACCATCATCGAGCTTGCGGTGTACGAGGACAACGCCTGGAAGCCTTCATGGACTTCTGCAGCGAAGTAATGCGTCGCAAGACAGAAGCCGAGAGGAAAGAGAGCGGCATCCACAGCCGCTTCATCAAGAGCAACACGGGCGGCAATCATCGCGGGACTGGCCAACTCGGCCACAACCGCCGTCATGACTCCCGCTCAAGCACCAGCACCTCACGAGTACGCGGGTCTTGAGATCAAGACCGCGCCCAAGAGCGCCCACCAGTCGGGCCATCGGTGGAAGAAGTCCGAGGACTAATCCTCCCTCTTCCCAGCCATCAGCCCAACCGGGCACTCACAACGTGTCTTTGAGCCCTTCGGCGTCTAGACCAAGGGCCAGGACACTAAGTTGACACAGTCGGGGAGGGACAACAACATCCCCCTCCCCGTAAGTAATAGACATTCCACGGAGAAGTCAAAAAGGAGATAAACTCCTCCGAACCAAGGAGTAGAGCAAAGTAAGAGGCGACCCCAGCGAAAACAACTCGCTAAGAAGAAGCATCCGCCGAGATGCAAGTGCGGAGGGGACCGAGAAGTTATACTTCTGTGCATCCTCGGTCTCCCCTCAAGGATAACGCACTGGGTCAGAGCCCCGACGGGTTTTAGTGGGTAGTGGGCAGGCCTCGAATAGCGAGCCATAAGACCCGACCCCACATACCCCCAGAGAAAGGGGGGATGCGTAAAGAGTGCATTTCCCGTCGTAAAAAAAAAAAAAAAAAAAAAAAAAAAAGGTTAGGTTAGGTTGCCCTCAGGGGCCACAGATGCCGACCCTTTATTAGGTCGGTGTAGGTCTGTGGTACGGGACTTGGCGGTCCCGAGGTACCCGAGCCCGGCAACCACTTTGCCGAGAGGGGAGGTTCATTCCTCCCAAGGTGGTAAGGATGGCGACCCGGAATACAAACGCCCGGCTTGTCGAGGTCGTTAGGGGAAGTCTTCTGACTTCCTTTCGGCAACCTCAGGGGCCACAGATGCCGACCCTTTATTAGGTCGGTGTAGGTCTGTGGTACGGGAATCGGCGGTCCCGAGGTACCTGAGCCCGGCAACCACTTTGCCGAGAGGGTGGGTTATATTCCCCCCAAGGTGGTAAGGGATGGCGACCCGGAATTCAAACGCCCGGCCTGCCGGGGTCGATAGGGAGGATTAGTTCCTCTTCCGGCGGTTGGTTGGGGGTTGGGGGGTTTGGGGGGTTGGGGTGTTTTCCCTTTTCCTTTCCTTTCCCTTCCCTTCCCTGTCCCGCTCAGTCAGAGCGGTGAGTACGGGCGTGGGGCCGCTCGGACATATTCCGAGGCGGGGCTCACGCGCCGTGAGGTCGAGGAGTCGGCCAGGCCGGGGTCGTTAGGGTTGGTACCCCACCGGCCTAGGGGAGTAAACCCTACACAAATCAACAACACTGATTTTTTCATGATGAGCCAGTCGTCCAAGAAAAATACGGGTGTATCGCCTCAGGGGGATCGGATCCCCAGGGGCCGGCGTGAGGGGAGTACTGTCCCAGCTCCCCTCTCGTCGTCATCGCACGATGGGCCATCTGCCGCTCGCTCCGCAGGGGCGGCCGAGGAAAATGCATCTGCGAAGAATGATGCTGCGTTTATAAAGCCTGCAATCATTAGCATGGCTCGCATAGATCGACCGGGTCCATTATCATCCAAGGTCACCGTGTCTAAGAAAGGAGGAGAGGCTTCTCCTGGTCAATCGCCTCTTTCGTCTAGGAAGAGTGCGTCTACATCCAGGGCTGTATCGCCTGCGCCTTCCGTCACTTCCACTGCTTCAGCCATGGATTTGTCGGATGTTGTAATGGAGAGCGATTACGATTCGACAACGTCGCTCGGCCGAAAAAGGAAACGCGAACGTGGACGTCCCCCTACGACCGGGGAGTACATTGGGCTGTTGCAAGTCAAGCAGCGGCTACGTGAAGAGGAGGATTTGGAGGAGCAGAGAAGGCAGGAAAAAGATATACTTAATCCTGCTGTTCCTTTAGCTGGTGGCTTACAAGCTAAGGCCACCGATTTGACGGCGCGCTTTATGGAAGAGCTTCGTTATGATCCGGCGGCTAGCCTAGCAGCCGTGGCTCTCGAAGAAATGCAACGTGTGTTGAAGGTTGCATCAACATCAAAAGGTCTCAAGGGCACTTTTATTAAGACCCTTAAGGAATCTGCCTGTAAGACAAGCGCATGCCTTACAAACTTGATGACCCGTGTGGACACAGCTATTATGGACTCTCCAGCGGCTGAAACAGAAGTCCTTCGTCGCAAATTAGAAGCGGCTGAAAAGGAAATCGCACTACTCCGGGACGACATTGCTACGTTAAAAATAAACAGCAAAACAGGCTCTCCCAAGAATGACTCACCAAAAGGGCAAGGTCAAAATAAAACTAAAAACTTGGAAAATGCCCGACGACATGTAGAACCTGAAGAAGTTCCAGCGGCCTATAGGCCAGTACTTAGAGGTAGGAGGAAGATGCTCAGTCCTCCTAGATTGCAGTATAGGTCAGAAGAAGAAGAGGACCCTCTTCTCTCGAGACTCGACCATCTCTTTGAGAGATGGTGTGAAAGAAAATGGGGTAGAGGCGGAATTCCTCCTCCAACTCGTCTGTCTCCTAAAAGTCAACAGGTAGACAAATCTAAAAAAGATAAAAAGGTGAATGAAGGACAAAAGGTCTCTTCTAAACAAACATCCAAGCCCACTCCTTGAAATTAGCTCCTTAGCAACATCAAGGCCAATGTCGGCCCCTAAGGCTCAGGCAACAAGTAGTTGGGCCACTGCTAGGAAGAAAGGCAAGTAAAAGCCTGGTACTGCGCGTAACATGCAAGAAAACCTCCTGGCAAACGAAATATTGGTGGCAAAACCAAACCAGGATGGTAAAATAAAACAATCTTCTAAGAGAAAGATTGCTGCCTAAAACAGCAGCAGTTACGGTTTCTTGTCCCGACAATACAACAGAATACTGGGGAAGGCCAAAGACCTGATTGACCTTACCAGCCTTGGCATTGACTCAGTCCGACCAAGGCGTGCGCTTACTGGCGCTATCATATACGAGGTGGCAGGAACTGATAATGCCGTTAAAGCAAAGGCTCTTGCGGATAAACTAGGTGAAGTCCTTGCGGACGAAGAGAACGTGCGAATAGCGCACCCTATAAAGATGGCGGAAATGCGGGTCCGAAATTTAGACGACACCGCAACTTCTAATGAAATTGCCGACGCCATAGTCGCTGCAACCTCCTGCGATCCTCTTAGCATAAAAATAGGTACTCCCAGACAAGGAATTAATGGCCTATTTACGGTTTGGTGCCGCTGTCCTTTAGTCGCGGCTAAAAAACTTGCCCTTATTGGCAAGATAAAAATTGGGTGGACCTTAGCCCGTATTGAGTTACTTCCTAGTCGTCCCCTGCAATGCTACAAATGCTTGCAGGGGGGACATGTTAGGGAACGCTGTCCTAACAGCGAGGATAGGAGCAGATGTTGCTTTCGTTGCGGCGCTCCTGACCATCTGGCGGCTGATTGTGGTGAGGCCCCTTTTTGTCCTGCCTGCAACAAAGCAGGCAAACCGGCTGCCCATAAGATGGGTGGTTCATCTTGTTCTGCCCGATCTAGACAGACTAGGGCGGGTGGCATTGTCAAGCCCAAAAGCCGTATGAAAACGGCTGCCACTCAACCTGTTCTCGAGAAGACACCTATTCCTCTAATCCACCTCAGGAGGTAGAAACTATGGAAGTCGAGGTCATAAATCCTCCACCTTTAGAGCAAAGGCCTCCTAAGGTCTTTACGGCTAAATCAGCCAGTGTTGGTAGCGGTCTGGAGGAGACCGATACGGCCGAGCCTTCGCCGCCCTAAATATTCTCCAAACCAATTTAAACCACGCTTCCCAGGCACAGGATCTTTTCCTTCATTCCCTGGTGGAGCGTGGTTGTGGAGTTGGTATTGCGGCGGAGCCTTACCGCGTTCCCCGACAACCTTGTTGGGCGAGCGATGAGCGGGACTCCGTCGCAATTACCTGGAATCAGCTTACCCGGCCCTGTATCCCTGTGGAGCGAGGAACTGGGTGGGTCTGTGTCAAGTGGGGCCCATTATTCATCTTGGGAGTTTACGCGTCTCCTGCGCTGAGCCTTCTCGAATTTGAGGAGCGACTCGATACAATGAGCGCCTTTATTCGTGCCAGATATCCTCAACCTTTCCTTATAGCCGGCGATTTTAATGCCAAGTCGCCGGATTGGGCTGCCTCAGAGCCGATAGACGAGGTGGATGTTGGCGGCATGGGCTGCCGAGTTGGATCTTCTCATAGTCAACGAGGGGTCCAGTACTTGCTCTGCGTGGAGAGGAGACTCCATAGTCGATCTCACATGGATCTCCTCTGCGCGAGCTTTTGTTAGAGTTGGCGGGTGGCGGAAGAGTTGGAAACCCTATCCGATCATAGGTACATCCTTATGTCCCTCTGCCTCCCGAGGCACGTATAATTCCGTTCCTCCTAATAGAATGTGAGATGGTCCTCGATTGTTCGATAAGGACAAATTCCTTGCCGCTCTAGGCATATACACGTGGCTGGATGAGCCTATTTGGGACAGTGCCTTGGATGGAGCAGCTTGGCTCTGTGAGATAATTAGTGGAGCATGTGAGGTCGC
Source organism: Cardiocondyla obscurior (assembly GCF_019399895.1). Taxonomy (NCBI): domain Eukaryota; kingdom Metazoa; phylum Arthropoda; class Insecta; order Hymenoptera; family Formicidae; genus Cardiocondyla; species Cardiocondyla obscurior. The sequence continues at coordinate 4,305 of NW_027228818.1, read as the reverse complement.
TATGCCTCGTTCTGGTCCCCGTGTTAACACACGGGCTTATTGGTGGTCGGAAGAAATCGCCACACTTCGGCGGTTCTCCGTCCAAACTCAGAGGCGGTACACGCGCGCCAAAAGGCGTCGCCATGGGACAGTGGAGGATACAACGGCGGCCTACGAGGCCTACCGAGACGCGCGACGGGCCCTACGCTTAGCTATCAAGCAGGCCAAGACCCAAGCCTGGGATGAATTACTTCAATCCATCGATGAGGACCCTTGGGGGCGTCCCTACCGGATAGTTACCGGTCGCCTGCGTCCCAGAGCTCCTCCTGCAACCGAGAGTTTGGAGCCACATACGGCTGCGTCTGTAGTAGATAGATTATTCCCACCCGATACTGGTGGCGAGACATACTTACCTCCTCTCCCTTCCGGACCTTCTCCTGATTGGATTCATGGGGCGTGTGACGTGACTGAGGAAGAGTTAACCGCCGTGGTTAGAAGAATACGCCCAAATAAGGCCCCTGGGCCTGATGGGGTACCAGGAGGAGCACTTGCACTAGCTCTCGTTAGTTTGGCGCCGCGGGCAGGCAGGATCTTTACTTCCCTGCTCCGCGACGGAGTATTTCCACCTGAATGGCGCCGTGCCAACCTGGTTCTAATTCCTAAACCAGGTAGGGCAGCCGGAGAACCCTCCGCGTATAGGCCTATCTGTCTGCTGGATGAGGTTGGCAAGGTTTACGAGAGGATTATCTCGTGCCGCCTCATCCAGCATATCAACAAAGGTGACCCGCCGCTCCAGTCGGAGCAGTTCGGCTTCCGAGAGGGCAAGTCAACCATCGACGCTATTGCGTCGGTTAGGGCCCTCGCGGAAAGTACAGTAGAGGAGGGGAGCGTGTTACTGGCCGTCTCGTTGGACATATCCAACGCCTTTAACACGCTCCCCTGGAAAGTCATCAGGGACTCCCTTGAATACTTCAGGGTCCCTAATTATCTTCGACGGGTCATAGGTCAGTACCTTAACAACAGGGTACTTTCCTATAATAATAGGGATGGTCGCCGCGTCAACAAGAGAATAGAGCGAGGGGTCCCACAGGGCTCTGTTCTTGGGCCACTCCTGTGGAACCTCGCCTTTGACAGGGTGCTACGATTGCCCCTTCCCCGGGTTGCAGCCTGCGTTGCTACGCAGATGATACGCTGGCCCTGGCCAGAACTGGGAAGAAGCGCGCGCGCTGGCCGAGGTTGCCACTAGTATGGTGTGCAACACTCTGGCCGAGATGGGCCTGGAAGTGGCCGCTAATAAGACGGAGGCCCTATGGTTTATGGGTCATTCTGTCGGTCCTCCTCCACCTTCTTCCATCCTCATCGGGGGGGTTCCTATCCAGGTGGGTCACACTCTCAAGTATCTCGGACTCCACCTGGACAGTCATTGGCGTTTTTCCGAGCATTTTGCTCGCTATACCTAAAGTGGGACGAGTTGCAGCCTCGTTAGGGCGCATTATGCCAATCTTGGTGGGCCGGGGTGAAGGCCCGTCGTTTATATGCGGCAGTAGTGAGATCGGTGGCCCTTTATGGCGCCCCGATATGGGCAAAAGATCTCGCCAACAACAGGCGGGCGCTCAGCGGCCTGCGGCAAGTTGATCGCAGGCTTGCCGTTCGAGTGGCCCGTCTGTATAGGACGACTGCGGCGGATGCCGCGTTTGTGATGGCGGGCCTTCCCCCCGTCGATATAGTTGTGAGAGGCTTACGCCGAAAGATATCGGCGTAAGTCCTCATGTTAAGACGCGGGGTTCCCTTAACCCCGGCTGTTCTGACTCCGTTATTGGGGATCGCCAGATTATGGAAGAATGGGTTCCAAGTTGGCACAGTTGCCGTTAGACGCACCAGGTCATCGGGCATCACGCCGTTCGCCCATTTCTGTCAGAATGGACGAACGGTGTTAGGGAGAGAAAATCTTTAGGGCGGCACAGGTGATCACCGGACATGGTGTCTTCGGTGATTACCTGTGCCGCATAGGACGAGAGCCAACTCCCAAGTGTTGGGAGTGTGGCGGGGTCGGGACTCGGCGGATCACACACTTGCCGAGTGCCCGGCCTTCGCGAATGAGAGAAGGACGCTAATTGCTCTTAGGTCCGACCCTCTCCCGGCGGTCATATCAGCCGTGGTGGGGAGAGGCCGAGAAAGATAGAAGTATCTCCTTCTGTGAAAACGTTATTTCACAGAAGGAGGATAATGAGAGAGTCCGTCGGGGGAGATAGCCCCATCGGTTCCCAAGGGCGCCGGTCAGGCGCAGAAATAGAGGCACCCGGCGCATTTGCGCCGCTGGTGAGGAAACGGGGGCGGGTTCGGTCTAAGGATCAACCCTACCCCCCTAGTATGGTGTTGGAAAATGGCCCTTTTTAGGGCCAAGTAGTCAGGTGTTGGGAAATGGCCCTTTTAGGCCAATTAGTCAGGCGGAGAAAAATGGCCCTTCAGCCACTGGAGTTAGCCCCCTGTAGGCCTCCACTTATCAGCCCTTTTCAGGGCTGAGGAAGGAGAAAGTATGTGCTGGTGCCCCGGGGGACGGACGACCCAATAGCTCCCGCAAGGGTGAGGGTCGTCCCGTCTTTCTGGTGGTGTCAGCCGTGCTTCTTGGTGCGGAGGGGGCGGTATCATAGGTGGTTGGGAACCACCTACTGCCCCCTTGCCCACTTGTGGGCGTTGGCGAGAGGGTAGTGGTCCCCTCTCGTCAAGTTATTAGGATGGTGGCCCGGTCAAGCTCAATGACCGGGCGCCGGTGGGCCCTCCTTAGTCTTCAAGGAGGTGCCCCCGGCCAGGCAGAGACCCCCTAACACCTGGGGGTCCCGGTAGTGGGCGAGCGGCGCGGTGCTTGGAATGTGTTTACGATTCCCGTGCCGCTCGCCAATGACTGCCTGCGCTAGGCCACTCGTGAGGTTTTAGTGGGTATTAGGCAGCACGTTTGCATAAGACCTGAGTCCCACATAACCCCCGGAGTTCCCAAACCGGGGGTATCCGTAAAAGGATTTCCTCACGTTAAAAAAAAAGGTTAGGTTAGGTTAGGTTCCCCCTCGTAGTGCGCCACCTTGTCGTGGTGAGGGGGCTTAAGGGATCGAATCAACGATCCGCTGGGGCAGTACCTGGGACTTAGTCCCGGGGAGGGCCCGGCGGGGAGGTTCGATCCTACTAAGAGCGCACAGTACCTTCCTGGCATTGCACTCCGAGTACATCACGTACTCGAGCCGGGGAGGTACACCCTCAGGGGCCATGAGGCCGTCCCTTTATTAGGACGGTGTAGATCTGTGGTTCGGGACTTGGCGTTCCCGAGGGTTCCTGAGCCCGGCGACCACTTCGCCGAGAGGGTGGGTATTATTCCCCCAAGGTGGTAAGGATGGCGACCCGGAATACAAACGCCCGGCTTGTCAGGGTCGTGAGGGGAGGTCTTCTGACTTCCTCCTGGCAACCTCAGGGGCCACAGAGGCCGTCCCTTTATTAGGACGGTGTAGATCTGTGGTACGGGACTTGGCGGTCCCGAGGTGCCTGAGCCCGGCGACCACTTCGCCGAGAGGGTGGGTTTTATTCCCCCCAAGGTGGTAAGGGAAGGTAACCCGGAATGCAAATCCCGGCCGGCTGGGGCCGCAGGGGAATTGGTTTCCCGCCATGCCACCCGGGGGTTGGGTAGGGGCCTCCGTTAACAAAGATCCCTTTCTGAGGCATTGCACGCGGGTGCTCCCGCAGCCGAGGTTAGGGATTACCTCTACCCGTTTCCGGGGCGTACGTGGTGCGTTCCTGGGGCGGGTACGAGTATACGCACCGGAGTTGCACACCGGGGGTGTGACCCCACGGTCTCCGGGGGCGTAGGGTGTTCCGGCCTGCGGGCTGGGCACCCCAGGGATGACGTAGGGGGTGTTTCGGGCCGCTCGGAAGTTCCCGAGGTGGGCCTGGTCACCCGGGGAGGAGGTTTTGACCGCCACGGGCCGCTCGGACGTATTCCGAGGCGGGGCTCGTGGCGTGTCTCTGGAAGAAGAAGGAAGCGGCTAGGTCGGAGTCGGCAGGGCGGGCACCCAATCGGCCTAAGGGAGAAACCCCAACCAAACCATCATGATACAACATGGGAATGACGTCCAATCAGAAGCAGTTTTACCGTCTCAGGGATTCGGACCCTCAGAGACCGGCGTGGTGGAGTACCGTCCCGGCTCCCGCCATGTCGTCATCCAACGACGGGCAATCCAGCGCTTGCCCGCAGGGGCGCTGGTGGCTACAGCGTCTGCGATGTTTTCTATGAAGATCGGTCCGACGGGAGGATCATCAATCCAGGCTATCTTCAGAGAAGAT